>NW_014012727.1:14767-19102 GCF_000611645.1 Monoraphidium neglectum
CGTACGACGTGAGGGCCCGGCGGGCGGGGAGAGAGGGGGCGGCGGGGGGCATGTGTGGACGTTTGCCTTGGGCGGGCCCTCTCTCGCTCACACACGCACAATCACACACGCCTATCGTCTTACACACATTCACCCCTCCTCGTCCCCCATACATCGCCCCTGGCCCCCCAGATCGGCTTTGCTGGGCTTGACCACGTGTTCAGCACCGGGGAGGACGTCAACATCCTGGTGCTGGACACTGAGGAGTACTCCAACACAGGGGGCCAGAAGGTGGGACGGATGATGTATTTTTTGTGTTTGAGTGTGTGTGGGGGGGGGGGGGGCGGGCCGTGTGAGTTTTGTGTGGGTGCAGTTTTGGTGTAGGCGTGCGTAGTCTTGTGGGGGTGAGAGCGAGTTTTGTGTGTGGCTGTGCCAGTGTGAGTGAGAGTGTATGTTTAGGGAAGGGCGGGGAGAATAGGTTGGTTGGTCACTTGGTTTACTGATCTGAGGCGCAGTGATTGAGGGTCTGAGGGCGGTGAAGGAGCGCTGGGCCACTGGGCTGCCGCGCACAAGCCCGGCCGCCCCCACGGCAGCTGGGCCGCTCGGCCTGCAAACTCCCCAGCCCCACCGGGCGCCGCGGTCCCCTCATCCTCACTGTCCGCTGCTGCTCTGCTGCGTCCCCGCTCCCCCCCACCCCAGTCCAAGTCCACCCCGCTGGGCGCCGTGGTGAAGTTTGCTGCGGGCGGCAAGGCGCGGCCCAAGAAGGAGCTGACCCAGATGGCCATGATGTACCCCGACACGTACGTGGCCAGCGTCTGCCTCGAGGCCAACTACAACCAGGTGCGCGCGTGTGCGCGCGTGCGTGTGTGTGTGTGTGTTGGTGTGCACGCTCGTGTGTGTGTGTGTGCAGGTGTGTGTGTGTGCAGGTGTGTGTGTGTGCAGGTGTGTGTGTGTGCAGGTGTGTGTGCGTGTGTGTGTATGTGCAGGTGTGCATGCGTGTGTGTGTGTGTGTGTAGTGGGTAGGAGAGACAGGGGCCTGGCTCTCGGCACCACGGGGGTGAGGCGTGCTGGCACGAGGAAGGGGGCCGGGGGCGGTTATGGAGGGGTCGCGGCATTGCTTGCTGGGCGTGGGGCCGAGAATCGGATGGTTGGGGTTCGGGAGGAGGCGGCAGGTGGCAGGAGCAAGTAATTGTTAAATTTTTCTAGGTGGCGGGCAAAAAAGTCTGTGAGCTTCGTGAGTCACGGCGACGACGACTCACCAACACACGCCACTCCCCCCCTCCTTCCCCTGTCGCCGCAGGTTGTCAAGGCGATGACCGAGGCGGAGGCGCACCCCGGCGTGTCGCTGGTGGTGGCCTACGCCCCCTGCGCCCTGCAGGGCCCCGAGGGCGGCATGAGCAAGTCCCAGACGGTGAGAGTGCGCCCCTCGCCTGCACCCAACGACGAGCCGCCAGCCCACCCAGCCAGGCTCTGCGCCCGGCGGGCGCGGCCGAAAGACCCGGGTGCACCCGTGCTGCGCGTGGCACGACGTTTTGAACCCGCCATGCTGCAGCCGCCACTGCCGCTCACCTTGCTCAACCGAAACGGACCCCGCCCTGCAGGACGCCCGCATGGCCGTCGAGACCGGCTACTGGCCGCTCTTCCGCTACCAGCCCGCGCCCCACGTCGCGGGCGGCAACGGCGACGGCGGGGAGGCGCCGCGGGCGCAGCTGGTGCTGGACAGCAAGAAGCTCAAGCCGGGGCTGGAGGAGTTCCTGGACCGCGAGAACAGGTGTTGGGGGGGGGGCCGTCGTTCCGGCTCTGGCTGTGGCTCTGCCTGTGGCTCTGGTTGATGCTTTGGCTGTCGCTATGGCTCTGGTGTGGTTGTCACTGTCGCTGTGGCTCTGGCGGTGGCTGTGGCTGTGGCAGTGGCGCCCTGACGCGGCCTTGCAGCGAAGCGATCGCCCGGCCGCGCCCGCATGTTGGGATGTCCCTGAAGGGGCGAAGGCGGTGGCCGTTTGCAGGCGCGTCGGTCCCCGCCCGCCGCCTGCCGGGGCCGCGCCCGCCCCTCCTGCGGCGCCCGCCGCTCGCACACCCCTCAAAGCCAGCCCCTCCCCAAACCCTCCCCCTTGGCACTGCCTCCCCCAAAATCAAACCAAAGGTTCACCATCCTGACGCGCAAGGACCCCGCGGCGGCTGATGAGTTGCACCACCAGCTCGACGACGCCATCCACGCGCGCCACGAGAGGCTGACCAGGATGGCAGCAGAGTCAAAGAAGGCCGCCCCGCAGCCGCCGCCCGCGGCGCCCGAGCAGCAGTAGAGGCCGAGCGGCGCGGCCCGGCGGCGCGTCGCGGCCGCGGCGGGGAGGGTTGGGGATCGGGAGGGACCGCCCGTGTTTGGAGGCGCGGGGCGGCGATCTGCACAGCAGCAGGGACGAGGCGGCGACAGGAGGGGGGGCAGGGGCCGTGGACGACGCAGCGGAGGCTTGGATGAGGCCACCCCGTTGGGTGGAGGCGTGCCGGCGTGTATGAGCGGCGCAGGCGCGTGCGAGCCTCGCCGTCGGAGGTTTCCTGTGTGTTGCGTGCTGCTCGTTTGCATGCAAGACGGCCCGAGGTCCCCCGCTGCTTTGGCTGCAGTTCACCGCATTTGAATGCATTCCCCGGATGCATTGTTCCAACGAATTAGCTTCATTCTTTGCCCCATTTGCCGCTGCTTTGCACGCGAGCGGGTCGCACACGCAATTGAGGCCGGCGCTTGGGGCAGCTGACACCCCCAGGGGCCGGCCTGTATGTTACCCTGTTTCCCAGAGGGCGGCCGTGCGTCAGCGCGCCGCCCGAGGCTCACACAACCCTTGGTGCCACTGGTTCATTTTGCTTGCTTGATGCCAACCCACGAACTTGGCACTGTGGCGCCCGCTTTGCAAGAACCCCCGCCCTCGCCGCCCCCAGCTGGAAAGCTGCCCCGGGCCGCGCCACCCGCCGCACACGCGCTGGGCGTGCGGGCGTGGCTCCGGAGCGCTGGTGGGTGTGCGTGGGCGGCGGCATTCACTCAAGGCATACAACATTTGTCCAGACCCATGAGCACGCACTTGCTCAAACCTTGCGCACACACTACTGTTGATGTTTGGGCTGCATGCGTGATTTTGCAACGACCATCTCAAAGTTGGCACGGCCCGGCGGCGGCCGGCGCTGGAGTGAAGCGGGGGTGCACAGGTTTGAAAGGCCGGCGAGGTAGGGGAGAATGGAAGCTGCAGGCAGCTGACCGCTGAGGAAGACACTGTCTTGGAAAGGGATGCGTCGCTGCCAGGGGGCCGCGGGTGTCACCCCTGTCATGGCGACGGCCCGGCTTTGCCCAGAGGGCATCGCCAGCTCTGCCACGGCTGCTCCCCAGGCCGAAGGACTGAGTCGCCGGCAGGGAAAAGCGCCAGCCCGTGCCCCACAGCGGGTGTCCCTGTCCAATCGGTCCTGGTGAGTCGCAGGGTTACATACAACAGTGGGGCTCGCGAGACCGCGCACGGGTCGACCTCTTTGTCCCCCGCCTGCGTGCGCCTCGCGCTCCCCGCGGCGGTCCTCGCCGCGACCACGCCCCGACAACCGCGGGTCGCACCGACTCGGCGCACACGCGCCGCCGGGCACCAGGCCAAAAGCACCAGCTCTGCGGCGGCGGCTGCCGCGGCGGCGGCGGGCGGATTCCCGCGCGGCCGAAGGGGCGGCGGTCCGAGGAGCGCGCTCAGCGCTTGACCCACGCGAACGCCTTGCGCGCCTTGGGGCGGCCGGGCTTCTTGCGCTCCACCATGCGCCTGTCGCGCTTCAGCGCGCCCGCGCGCTTCAGCTGCGCGCGGTAGGCCGCGGGGTCAAAATTCTGCAGCGCGCGCGCAATGCCGTGCGCCGACGCCTGCGCCTGCCCCGAGCGGCCGCCGCCGTCAACCTGCAGGGGTGGGGGAGAGACGGGGCGGGACCGGGGCGTGGTAAGCGCTTGGACGAAAGGGGTGCGTGCTGAGGGCCGGCGACTGGACTCGCACGCGTGGGCGTTGGCACCACGCCGCAAGCAGCAACCTGGTGGACTGCACACAGCGCATCCACGGGGGCCCGGTCCGCGGAGGCTCGCCGCGGCGCCCTGCATGCGGTCGACGCCCCCAGGACGGCGCGCCCCGCCCCGTCCGGCCCTCTGCCACCCGGTGGACCCGCCTTGATGGCTACGTTGAAGCGCCCCAGCGCGCCCGTCATCATCAGCGGCTTCAGCAGCGCCGCGCGCTGCAGCACGTCCGGGAAGTAGCGGTCAAACGGCTGCCGGTTGACCAGCACGCGGCCCGCGCCCTCCCATATGAAGACCTGCGGGGCGCGCGGGGGGCGCGGGGGACGCGCGCATTGCGGGGG
>NW_014012726.1:0-822 GCF_000611645.1 Monoraphidium neglectum
CCCCCCGCCCCCTGCGCCCCGCAACCCCAGCCCCTCTGAGCCTGGCGCGTGGTACGCCTGCCTCCCCCTGGAGGCCGTGTACTCGTTTGACCCCGTGCCACCATCCAGCAGTCCCGGGAGCCCTGGAGACAGCGGAGAGCAGCAGCAGCAGCAGCAGCAGCAGCAGCAGCAGCAGCAGCAGCAGCAGCAGCAGCAGCAGCAGCAGCTGGAGCAGCACCAGCAAGAAGAGGAGGACATGGACTCGCAAGTGGAGTGTCAAAGCTTTGACGGGGACGGCCAGGCGCTGCGGCCGAGCCTGGAGGGGCAGCAGCAACAGCAGCCACAGCAGCAGCAGCAGCAGCAGCAGCAGCAGCAGCAGCAGCAGCCAGGATTGGCGGCGCCTCCCTTTTCCGGCTCGCCCCTCACGCCGCCCGCGCTGCCCCTGCAGCAGATGCATCTGCAGCAGCGGCAGCAGCAGCAGCCGGCGCCGCCCCCGCATGTACCATCCCATCAGCAGCAGCACGACCAGCAGCAGCAGCAGCAGCAGCAGCAGCAGCAGCAGCAGCAACAGCAACAGCAGCAGCAGCGGCGGCAGCCCGCGCCCGACATCGACAGGGCGCGCATCCTGGGTGGCCAGGCCAACCTGTGGACGGAGTACGTGCCGGACGAGGCCACAGCAGAGTACATGCTGCTGCCGCGGCTGGCCGCCATGGCGGAGGCCCTCTGGTGGGCACCGGGGCGCGCACTGGGTGCGACCGCCAGCCCGCACGCTTGCGGTCCATGGGCGGGGCTCATGCGCACGTGCGTTGACGTGCACACTCCCCAGTCGCCCCCCCCCCCCCC
>NW_014012726.1:1037-2908 GCF_000611645.1 Monoraphidium neglectum
GGTCGCCCCGTTGCTGCTGCTGCTGCACCCCCAGCAACGCGGCGGCAGTGCTTGCGCCCCACATCCCTCCAAACCGTACGGCATATATCCTCACCTTCACCCTTGGGACACTCTCCATGACCCCTCCTCCCCCCCCCCAAAACGCAGGTCCCCGCGCGAGGCCCGCAGCTGGCCGTGCTTCCGGTGGCGCCTGGAGGGGCACGTGGAGGGGCTGCGGGCGATGGGCTTCCGGCCACGCGCGCTGGACGACGCAGTGTAACCCCCTCGCGTCGTTTTGCGACCCCCGCTTCCGCCCCCTCCCTCCTATCCCAAGCCGCGTCCTTGCTGCGCCCCTGGGTGTTTGAGCTGCGTTCTCAGGGGCAGGAGCTGTGGGGCAGCAGGCCAGTGCCGCGGGCGAGCGTCCTAGCATGAGTCGTGGGAAGGGGGGTCGAGGCCGCCTGGGTGGCGGCTCAGCTGGGCCCTGCGAAAGCGGGGCCGCGAACGCACAGCGGGGAAGCTGCCGCCTGGGCTCCACGAGCCGCTGGGCAGGCATGAGAGGGCCATGGGACAACCGGGGGCGGGTGCTGAAGACCACTGGCGGCTGCAACTGCAGCGGGGAGGATGGTGAGTAGATGAGCTGGAGGCCACAAGCAGGGGATGATGACGGACAGGTGTATATGGAGCGGGGGGCGCCGGGGTGGTGAGGGGCTTGCACCCTGGGTGCTGGGCTGCCTGCAAGAAGGGTCAAGGCCTGGGTTTCGAGTCTGTGTTGGCTTGCTGCCCCACCCAGGGAGGTGTGAGGACAACTCATCATTCAAGTTGCACTAAGGAATGTTCATGCTGGCGTGCCATGTACTGCCATTCGTGCTGCTTCTCAGGCGCGATTCCCGTTGGCAGCTGCCATTCGTGGCTCTCTGCCTGCGTGCATTTCACTCTTCATGGCAAAGATATCGATGGTTACCCATGCTTTCAGCTAGATTAGGACGCTTGTCCACTTGCATATACAAAGCATGGCTTCCTGCATAGAGCTGGGGTCGCCGTGTGTGCAGGTGCAGGCGGCAACATGACCAGGTATACAGAGCCAGAAGGCGGATCAGTCATGAATTACACTCCTGGCCTTGCCCACTCAACACACTCTCAACCAAAGTTTAGAAGGGGAGGGACACGCCTGCGGGAGAAGTGAGTCAAAGGGGGATAGGAATAATTGTGAGAGGCCAGCAGACGCTACAGCGGACAGGGACTGGCACATATCCAACACACACACACACACACGCAGCAGCGTAATGCCAGACAAACCAGGCAACATGGCATGTCGTCAGGCGGACCAAGATGTTTCGGCTCATTGCAAACAGTCGGCCCATGCATACCGTTGGTGGCGAAGTTGGCGCCCCACGGAGACGACACGTGCTCGGAGAGGGCGGCCAGGGGCGCCTTGCCGGTGGCGGCGTGCTGCGGGCGGGGAGGGATGGCGGGATGCGGCCAATTTGTCAGCCGACACATCCAGGATCCCATGCATTGGCACCAGGGTTTGCACGAGAGGCAGCCCAAGTTGACTCTCATGCGCAGAACGCAACCCACAGGGCACGCCGCCTGTTCTTGGCAAAATGCACACGCGTATACACGCCTTGTTCCGCGGACGTACGCTTACTCATGCATTATTACATAAACACACACACTCTCTTACACACACACACACATATACACAACCACACACGCAACCACGCACCTGCGCGACGAAGCCCAGGAAGGCCACCATGGCGAGGCGGCCGTTCTTGACCTCCTTCAGCTTCAGCTCCTCCAGGTTGCCCTTGGACAGGCCCGCGGGGTCGAAGGGGCCGCCGGGGTAGATGCGCTTGGTGGCATCCTGCTCGTCGCCGCGGCGGGCCTCAGCG
>NW_014012726.1:3646-19805 GCF_000611645.1 Monoraphidium neglectum
GCGAGGAGGGGGGGATTGGTGGTCACAGGTGCTGCAAAATCGGTATGACGGCATCGGGGCAGCCAGCCACCGGACTGGCCGATGTAGCCAGCAGTGCAGCACAGCGCGGTCTTCACACTCGAAGGTGTCAGGGCGGAGGTCATTGATGTGCAAAGAGGGTGAACTCACAATGGCCAGGAGGGTGTTGAGGTCAAACGGCACATCGATGCCGAACCAGGTGGCGTTGCCGCCGTTCACGGCCTGGGAGCGAGGGGGGGGCAGCCCAGTGTGAGTGGTGAGAAGGGGTACCACAAGACAGGCGGGCGCAAGTGCGCCGGAGTCGCGGCCGGCGGCAATTCACAAAGTCTGGGCGGGATGGTGCCGCCGCCCCGTGCGTGGCTGCGCAGATGGCTGGGTGGCCGGCCACGACGCTGAGCAGGCGCTGTGTCTACCATCCCCCCCCCCCTCGCCTCACAGCCGCCCTGACAGCTTTCCAGCCATCTGCCGGGCTCCGACTGCCCGCCTTCCACTGGAGCCGGCCTGCCCCACACGACAGCAGCACGACCCCACAGCCAGCAGCACCGCCACCGTCACCACCCCACCCGAGCCCCTCACCCAGAGGGGGGCGTCGAACCAGTTGCCGAAGCCCAGCAGCTCAACAGCCAGGGCGCCGGCCACGCCGAGCATCGCCCAGCGGCCGTGGATCACCTCAGACTCGGTGAAGCGGGCCAGAGAGGCGGGGTCCTTGGCCTGCGGGGGGCGGGGATCAAGGTGTGCACTCACGGTCAGGGAGGGTGGTTCACAAAGAGAGGTGACCACACAGTCCAAGACCCGCGCGTCAACTGAGTGCTCCGCAGCAGAGCTGCGTTTCTTGGATTGCAGGCTGGCTGGCTAGAAGCATGTATCTCGCTGCGGCTGAGGGCTGCCGCGAGATCGCGATCTGCTAGATTAGTCACGGGATCACGCACCAGGCCGAGGGGGTCGAAGCCGAAGTTGCTGCGGGTGGGCAAGATGGCAGGGTGCGCGTGGGTGATTGATGTCTGTTAGATGTTACTTTGGAGTTCCGAAGTTCTCTGGGCGTGCGTTGCCAATGCATCAGTGGAGCGCCGCAGCTGCGTCCCCACCCCCTGGGAAGCTGCCGCTGCGAACAAAAAACGAGTCGCGCGCACTCGCGCGCCAATTGCTGCGCTCACCCGGGCAGGCTGTCGGGCAGCCACTCGGGGGCAGCGGAGCCGGGGAGCCAGTTGCCGGCGCGGGCCTAGGCGCAATACGCCCAGGGGTTGGGGATGGTAGGGGGTGTTGGCAAGGGATCAGGCATTGCGCCGCTGGGTGCCCTGGATCTGGTGGCTGTGCACGCCCATTGAAGATCCGCCCGCTCCACGGATGTACTAGCATTGTATTGGAGACGCAGGGCTGGCAAACGGGCTCCTGAGCTCCGTTGCATGAGGCTTCACCCCGAGCCCGGACACGACCTCTGCTCCGGCACGCCCTGCCCCGCACCTGAGCGCGGACCACGCGGGCGCGAGACACGCGGGCCGAGACGCCGCGGGTCTGCTTGGCCACCTGGGTGGCGCGAGTCTGGCAAGCGAGGGCCATCTCTGCTGTGTGTTGGGTGAGCTCGGCGTGTGCCGGAGGTGTAGATGGATGATGAGATGTGAGGGGTGTGGCGTTTGAAACAAGCTCCCACCAACCTTGAAGTAATCCAGGCCCCCTCGAGTTGGATCTCCGCCCGCCTGGCTCCTGGGTTTCACCGACGACCAACTCGCCAGACCCCGGTAAGCGGCGTGTTCATAGCCTTTCAAAGCTTGTAAACTCAATGGGACCAAGCGGGCTGTGGAGCGGCTTGGAACGTTGCGCGCATGCCCAGAGGGCTCGGTTGTGCTCACGCGCCCAGGCCGCCGTCCGGCCCAGCACAGCATCGCAATCAACACCAGCGCAAGCCCGACGCTTCCTCGCGTTGTCATACTGCCCTATGCTCGACTCTGTTTTGTATATTTTGCGGCGTCAGTCGCTGAACCAGCGGCGTTGATGCGCCCTTCCTTGGATATTTGCCAGCCGGCCACGGGCTTGCCCGCAGCCGCGCCGCTCGGTGAAGAGGCGCCCACGCGCCGCGGCCCCCTCGAATCTCTTCAGGAGATCTCATGCTCTCATGCCGGCTTACTCTCAGGTCAGTCAGGCGTGGCTTGCCCTATCGCACCGGCCAGCCCGCCCACCCCTGGCAGCTTATTCTGAGAAATCCCAAGCAGGCGGGTGAACACTACACTACGGCCCCTCCCCAGCATCCCTCTCCACACGCCGCTGGCCCACACTCGCCCCCTGCCCCTGCAGCAGCGACGCCGTCTGCCCCCCCTCCCAGACCCCAGCAGCCCAACACCGCCACGCTGCAAACGGTTACACCACAGGGGCGCCCCGGCCCGCGCACCGTGCGCCGCCCCAGCCCCTGTAAAGCTCGCCGCTCTGCGCCGCCGCCCCCGCCGCTGACGAGCTGTCACCCCCGGTCACCCCTGCCCCGCCGCGACGGCCATAATGTCAAACGGCTTGTACTTCGCCTTGAACCGCTCCGCCTCCGCCTCCTCCTCCGCCGCGCTGCCCTTGCTGCACTGCCGCCAGTCCGCGCGGTCCGGCGCGCCCGCCAGTCCGGCGAGGATTTGGCGCCCGAGGTGCATAGGGAAGCGCTCCCCCCGCCGGATGGGGCGGATGACGGCGCCGCCATCAGGCAGCAGGCCGAGGAAGTACTCGCCGCCGCCAGACAGCCGCTGCAGCGCCGCGCTGCGGTGTGTGTGTGTGCGACATGTGTGTGTGTGTGTGTGTGTGTGTGTCTGTGTGTGTGTGTGTGTTGTCAGAGAGTGTATGTGCGTGTGCGTGTGCGTGTGTGTGTGTGTGTGTGTGTGTGTGTGTGTGTGTGCGTGCGTGCGTGTCAGAGAGTGTGTGTGTGGAGGGCTGAGGCTCGGTGGCGCGCTGAGCAGACGTTCGAGTCCGCCTCACTCGCACGCGGCGCGGTCAACGATTGGGCACGCTGCGCCTGGGACGAGCGCGGGGTCGCAGAGCGCGCGCAGCTGCCGCCGCCTTGGCCCCTTGGTGGCCGATCAGGCCCGGCCGCCTTCACAGCTCGCGTGCACCACGCGCTGACTGTCGATGCAGCCTCCACCCACGCACCCGCGCACACCCACACCCACACCTACATATACACACACACACACGCACACACACACACACACTCACACATGCACTCACACACACATCAACGCCACCACCCAACTCCACCCCGCCCAACTCACGTGTCCAGCTGCCCGCCCTTCGCCGGCACGTGCGCCACCTCGAACCCCGCCTCCGCCGCCTGCCTCTCAAAAGCCTCCCGCGCGCCCGCCGCCGCCTCGGGGCTCACGCCCACCACGTTCACGTGGCAGTGGTTGCCCCCCTTGCCCCTCAGCGCCAGGTGGCGCTCAAAACCGACCAGCCGCTTCCCGTCCGCCGCAAACGCGGCCCGCAGGGAGGACAGGTACCGCGCCACTTCGTCGGCGCCGGCCGGCGGCAGCGACAGCATCGACGGGTAGTGCTCTATCGGGACGACGAGGACGTGATCCGGCGTGATCTGGCCCTTGTCCAAGGCTACGTACGTCTCGTCGCCGACGCTGGCGACGAGGGAGACGTCGACGGACTCGGAAGACAGGCAGAACCAGCAGCCGTCGACGGGCTGGGCGGGGGGCGCGGCGTGCTGCTGCGCGCGGGTGCTGCTGCCTGCGTTGGCGAGGCCAGGGCGTCGAGCAGGGAAGCAGGCAGTGTTTTAATTCCGGGGGCTTGAATGAATTTTCCTTATTCACATGAGGCCGTGCTGACGGTGCGAACCCGCGAGGGCGTCCCCTGAAGGCTCGGGAGACCCCAGCGCCGCCGATCGCATCACGTAAGAACGCACGCCTCCGCTTGGCAGGCAGCATCGGCAGCACAGGCAGCGCCCGCTTCAGCAGCCCCCCACATCCCCCTTCCCAGCCCATCTGCCCCACAACAAAGGAAGGCAGCAGCCCCCCTCCCTCCGCCTTGCAACCAGCCGCCACGCGGCCGCGCGCACCCTGCACCGCGGGCGCCACCCCGAGCGGCCGCCCCAGCAGCTCCCCGCCGTCCAGCTGCAGCGCGCGCGCCACCGCCTCGCCGCAGTCAAACTGGACGTGCGCCCAGCTCTTGGGGCGGCCTTGGTCGTCAACGCCGCGGCGCACGTCCACCACCTGGCGGGCGGAGGGTGGGGTGTGGTGCGGGGTAGTTGTCGGGCGAAGCTGGTTGTCATGTGAGTGTGGATTATATTGGTGGATCAGCTGCTGCTTTGCTGCCTCAACGAAAACGGAGGTATGCTTTGATGTGATGGCGGGGCTGGACAGAACGCGGTCGCTCTGCGGGGCAGGGGCGCCTGACTGACCGGCGCGCCTCCGCCCGGGGCTAAAGGGGTTCGGCGGGCGCCGTGGCCGCGGCGGCTACCCTGCCGCGAGGCAGCGCCCTGCAGTCCCACAGGGAGCAGACCGCAACCGGACTGCGCCGCGCAACCCGCCCGCACAGCGCGCTGGCCCCCTCCTGCTGGCCCTTCATCCCCGTGCGCGGCGCCGGCGCGAATGCAGCTCCCTGCGGGGGCTCTCCACGCGCGTACGCGGCCCACCTTGCCGGCTTTCAGGAAGAACCCCTCCACGTCCGCCATCGTGGCAGAAAACGGGATGTTCTTGACGTACACCGTCGCCGCGTTGTCCTTTGTCACGCCCGCGTTGCCCCAGGCCGTCGCCGGCGCGGCCGGCGGCTGCCCTGGTTGCCCCTGCTGCTGCTTGTCGCCGCGGGGCCGCTTATTTGTGGCGGCCCAACGGTAGCTCTGCCCGAGGTCGTCCTGCGGGGCGCGGAAGTCGGGGGGCCAGGACGGAGCCGGAGGCAGTGAGTACTCGAGCAAAAGGGGCTTTGTAGGGTTTCCAACCCCCACATCGTTCCGCGCTTCAGTGATTGTGGTGCTGCGATTCGGCTGCTGATGGCTGCGATCAGACAGCCAGGCCCCTCCACTGCCAATGCAGGGACGGCCGTGGGCGACACAACATTGGCCTGGTCTGCCATAAATGTAGGAAGCTCTCGGCGCCAACAGGGGGACTGAGCGGCGAAGTGAAGCAGGCACACGCTCCCCCACCCCCGGCCCACACGCCTCCCCCCTCTCACCGCCGGCGCCTCCGCCGGACGCTTGCCGCCGGGCTTTTCCGAGAACGGGCAGCCCGTCGCGCCCTCGGGCACCGCAGACAGCTGCTCCGGCGTCTGCCGCGCCGCGGGCACCAGCGCGAGCGCGTGCAGGAACTTCTGCTTGCCCGCGTTGCCGACGTGCGCGAGACCCACGAACCGCGTGGCCCGCGGGCCGGCCCCGAGGTCGGGGTTTGTGTAAGGCGGGCGCGCATAGAACACGCCCTGCCCGCCGGCGACGTGGTAGCGGGGCCGCGCGAGGGCGGCCAGCTCCGCAGATGCAGACGAGCAGGCCGCGGGCTGCATGCCTGCGGGAGTCGGGGGCGGCCGTGGTTCGTGGGCGGCGCTTGGGGGGGCTGCGGGCAGGGTCAGCGGTTTGTCAAGACGCCCCCAACAGCACAGGTATGTCCCCTCAGCCCGTTCCCCGATCGCCGCGCAGGCCCGTCAGCATGCTACCAGCGGACGCAGCGCTGCGACCTGCCTGCCCCCCGCAAGCAGCTGGTGCACTCTTGTGGGGGGGGGCAGCGCGAGGGGCTCTGCCCACCAGCAACAGCGGCCTGGTCTGGCGGCAGCCCGGCCAGCAGCCCCTCGGGCCACTCGCAGGTCAGCAGCAGATCCACGTCCCCCGCGAGATCCCTGAGGTCCCGCTTGACCGCCCCCAGATCTTCCGGCGTGTAGTGGGGGCACGACGCGCCGCCAGGCGGCGCCGCCGCGGCGGCGGCGCCGTCGGCGCCGGGCGCGGCGGGGGGCGGGCGGCGGCCGTCAAGGAAGGCAATGTTGAGGCCGCCCTGCTCGACCTGCGGGGGTCGACGGCGCGGCGGCGGCGGTGCAGCGGCTGCTGGTCGAGTGTTCCCTCGTCTCCCTCACGTCGGCCTGGCCGCTGCCCACACCTGCTGACCCCTGGCCGCACTGAAACCCGCCCCCGCTCCCGCGCAGCTGTTGAGCCTGTTCAGGCAAAGGGCGTCCCCCCGCGCGGCCCCTCGCCGCGGCCGCACCCACCACGCCGGCGCGACCGAGGTACTTGATGCCGCACGCGTCCCCGGCCGCCCGCGCCGCCTGCATGCCCGCGCCGCTGCCCTGGCCTGCGGCGTGCGGGGCGCACGAGCGGCAAGCGGGCGAGCGAGCGCAGCGGTTGCTGTTGCGGCGGCGCAGCCGCATGCCGTGTCCAATCGATGGCGAGCCAGCCGCCAAGTTGCATGTTGGGTTCAACGTGTCGCCTCTGGGGGCGTGGCAGCTCGGGCCACGCTGAAGCGCCGTGCCTCTTTCATCGGCGGCGGAGCGCCGTGCTGGTGGGGTACCCACCGTACGCGCCGATAAAGTACGTGGGTATAGGAGGCTTGGTCTCTCCTGACAGGTATGGCTGCATGTCTGCTGGCGGCTGGGCGTCAGGCTCGTCGCCTGCAATGATGCGCGGCGCGAGGAGCTTGGCCGGCTGCGATTTGCAGCGCAGCATGCAGTGGAACCCATCACCATTGGCCATTGCCCCGTGAGGCGCTTCCGCCCCTTACCTCCCGGAGTAAAGAAGCCTCCGACGCATATTAACATGTCGAAAGGCCCACTTTTGCTGTTGACGGCCACCACCCGCTTCATGAGCGCCGACAGCGAACCGCCCACGTCGCCAGCAAGCAATATTTTCACTGGCTTTTCCATTGAAACCATAAGCAGCCCCGGCTGGGTGGCGCAACAGATCACTGCAGTGACATGCGATCGATGGCTCATTTACTGTGTACTGTGTGTTCACTTGGCAATGTAGGACATGATGGGTGCGCCTCAGGTGTTTCTCGATTCCATGTCAGGATATGAACACGCGGTTGTGCAGCAGCATGCAAGTTGTCAATGAGTCAATGCGTGCCTCCGCTGCCCGTGCCCAGCCTGTGCAGCAGGCCCCCGGCAACGAGACCCATGTCCGTCGGCGTGCAATTTTGGTTGCTTACACTAAGCTGGACTGCCGCGAAACCTATGTATGCATCCCAAGAGTGTCCGTGCGTGCTGTGTGCTGCGCTGCTCCGCACAAAACTCCCCACTTGATACCCCCCCAATAAAACAGAAGTTGACTTATTCCCGCCGACAGGAGACAGGTGGGCGAAATACATGACAACGGCCAGGAAAACAAGAAGGTCCCCATCATCGCGTCTGCGGACATCGACGCCAGGTCCTGGTTCTGATGCATGACGTGCTGCGACAGTGCAGCAAGCGAGATCTACAGAGACTCTCCATCTGTATGCTTTTTACACATGACCACAAAGGATAGTCAAGCTCCCAGTCCACACTTGTAGTGGTGGCGCAGATCAACGGCACTTGCATGGTGTGCCCCATTGTGCAGGGCGCCAGCCTTGAGAACGGGTAAGGTTGATCTCAGTTAAAGTCATGATGTGAATTGATCACAATTGCCACCAGGGTAGATATAGCTCTGCAGCAGCTGCCTTGACGGACTCGTGCCTTGCGGCCTGGCTCAAGTGCACCTCAGTCTCAAGTGCTGACCCACACCTGCATGCAGCGAATGCCTGGAGTTTTGCTGTTATGTGGTCTCGCACAATCTTGTCGGCTGCTGGCATACCTGGAAGCCCTGTACATATCCACAGCATGCTGGCAGCAGGCAAGAACTACGGGCGAGCTGCGTCATGGTGGCGGTCAACACGTTGACTCCGGATCGACTGCCAGCGCCCCTCAAGGCCCAAGAGCAGTATTTCCACAGTGTGTAGGGTCGGATACATGCGTCTTCTTTCCATCCGTGACAGCAACATCCACCCCACCCGCCTGCACCATGCGCGACGCGCTGCTTCGCACCATGTGCTGGTAGCTGTTCATATTTCATACCAGGCGCGCCTGGACAGATCGCGACTCCCGCGCTACTGTATTCAGTTGCTTTCAAGGCCGATCACCACCATTTGCATCCGCAGACTGGACTTTATCATCACGAACCGCGGGGCAGCACACACCGACAACACTCAGCGGCAGACCAGCCCCACAGCAGGGCGCGCCCGCCCTTGGGCGTGCTGGGTCATCGGCTTATTATAGCACATAGGATCGATGCAGCGGCGAGGCCACGCAGGCATGCGGGCCCTAGTTCTCGCCCTGGTCGCTGCTGCAGTGGTTCTTTCGCTGGCGGGGTCTGTGGCAGCCGCGAAGGACACCTCAGAGTATGGCGGCTATGATTCTTACTATGATGACAAGTCTTCGGTGAAGGACGACGAGTTCGGGTGAGTTGCGAGCTTGTTTTGTTGTCGAGGGCGGGTGTTCGGTGTGTCCTACTGTGTGCTGATGAGGCTGATTTAGTTGATGGAAAGCTCTTTTCCTGCCAACGGATCAACAACAGCCGGAAGCAGCTCGGCGCGACCAGCAGGCGCTGCGTGTGCACGCGCCGCTGCTCACTGCGCGCTGCGCCCTTGTGCTGCAGTTGGCAGCAGGCGGTCGTCACTGCAGCGGGCATTTGAAAGCGTTGCGAGCAAAATGCCGCAGGAACACTACAAGCAAGCGGGCCGCTCGCTTAGTCCTGCGCCCTGCAGCGGAATAGGGGGGCGGCGGTTGGCGGCCACCAGCCAGCAGCAGGGGCCGAGAGCCGGCCTGCTGACCGCGCGCGCGCCCCCGCGTCCTGGCCGCCTGGCGCGCCCGCAGGTACTATGGCAATGATGACGCCTCGTATTATGATGAATACGGTCATTACGCCGACGACGCATTCGGCTACGACGATTATTACGACGATATCGACAAGCCCAAGGCCCCCCAGCCCAAGGCCGCCAACGGCACCGCAGCGGCGCCCGCGCCCGCGCCGGCCCCCGCGCGCCCGCCGCTGCAGGACTGCGTGCTGCAGGGCGGCAAGCCGAAGCTGTCCAACGGCACGGCGCCGTGCGCGATCTCGATCAAGGGGGTGAACGCAAAGGCCGACCTCCTTCGGGGCGGCATCGACGGTGTGTACAAGCTCTCGACCTGCTACCAGGGGCGCGCGATGTACGTCCGGGAAAAGAGCCCGAAGGGCGAGGACCGCGTGCTGTGGTACAACCCCCAGTTCGGCGACTGGGACATATCCAACGGCACCAAGCCCGATGAGAACGACATCCTCATGTACGGCGGCGACATGGAGCACGCGGTCGTGCCGCTGTTCGTCACCGGGTGGCACCTCGGGGCCGATTTGAATTCCGACCCGAGCGGCATGGGGGACGAGGAGTACTTCCCGGTCGAGGCGAAGGTGGCGTGCGCGGACGGCAAAGTGTACGAGGAGCCCGAGCACAACGCGGCGCTCGAGAAGGCGGGGCCGATCTTGACGGACGAGGAGATAGAGGCGAAGTACCGCCTCGTGTACGAGAAGTACGGGCGGCGGCCGGAGCCCAACCCGACGGTTAATCTGTCGTTCATAGTGCTGCTCGTGCTGATCGGGCTCACCACCATCCTGGCCATCCCCTACCTGCTTGTATACCAGCGGGACGCCAAGGGCAAGGGCTACCAGCCGGTCGCAACTACCAGCTTCGCCCAGATCATCCAGCAGAGCAAAAAGAAGCAGAGCGGGCACATCAACTAGCCGCGCCCTTGTGCAGGCGAGAGCACGCTGCGTAGGGGCCGCGAGGCGAGCGCCGGCGGCCGCGCGACTGGTCTGTGCGCTTGGCGGCTGCGATTTTGCCCCCTGGCTCGTGCGCCCCCGCCCCGGTAGTTTGTCTTTCTTTGCACCATTTCAATCTTCTAATTGTGGGCGGCGGCAATGTGTGCGGCACGATGTTATTGTAGGTGCGCCCCCGTAATAGGCCCCCGTCTCCGTTTTGCATCTTCCAACCCTCTGCCTCAAGCACGCGGCATGGCAGGCGGGCAGCCGCCGCAACACATATTATGCGCGCTGACCCATGCGTGTGCCCGTGCAATAGCATACGCCATGTGCAAACAGCCCGGCGTGCGACTGGTCAAGCGATTGGGCATCGGTGCGCTGGCGATCAGCAGCAGGACGCTGTGGGGGAGGGGGATGGCAGGCGGGGCCTGCTGTGGCCTGTGATTGGTTGCAGGTGTCACAGCAGCCAAAAATGAGCAGGGCTTGGGCCTGTCAGGTGCACCGTTGAGGCAGAGGGTGCCAGGACACTGGGGTGGGTGGGTGGGAAGATGGGCTCACCTGACGCTATGGTGCACCAGTGGGAGTGCCAAGTTTGGCAAACTAAGGGTCTGCAGGCACACTTTCTTGCGTACTTGTGAGGCCTCGGTTGGGGCTGGGGATGAGCATCTGTGTGCATAGCAACAAGTTCATCATTTCCCAGAGGCTGCTTGGTGAGCAGCTGCAAGTGCAGCTGCCCAGATGTTCTGTGCCTGTGGCAGCTGAGGCCTGCGCTCAGGCATTGCAATAAAAACAAGATTTGAAAACATCACAAGCTCTGCGACTTCGAGTTGCACGCTCTACACACCACTCAGTGTCAGCTCGACCTGGCTCTTGGCACGATGTCGTCCATCCCCGTCTGCACAGCTGAAAACCCCGATACAGACCCCGTTTACCCTGTACCTCTGGCGGAGGTGAGCTGGAGGCGAAGCCTCTGCGCTTCCGCCGGGTGCACCAGCGCCGCGAACATGAACCTGCGCACCTTCCTCGCGCTCGAGCCAAATGAAAAGACCAACAGCCGCTAGCCGCGGCCACCGAACCCCCTTGTGCACACACATCGTCCAAAGCTGACGCCCTGCCGTGCCCGGCCCTCCGCGCGTCCCCTCGCCACCCATCCCCGCACGTGCGCCAGCTGGACGACGAACATGCGCGCTTTCGCGAGCGCCAGCAGGAAAAGCAGCGCCGCCTGCACGCGATGTGGATCTGGCAGGAGAAGCTCCGTGTTCAGCAGCTTCTGGCCCTCGGCGACGGCTGGTACAAGAGCCCCCTAGCGGCGCGCGGGGGCCGCCCGACCGGCGGTGAGCGCTCCCAGCCGCAGGCGGCTGCGGGCGAGGGCGGCGCGCCGGCGCAGCCGCATATGCCTGCGTTTGATGAGTATGGACAGCGCGAGTTTGTGGCTTTGGAGTTCAACGCATTATCGGGGCGGATGGAGGAGGTACAATACTTTGAAGACGCCAACCTGGGTGTCAAGAGGCTCTCCCCGCGGCAGGTGGGCTAGGGAAGGATTGCGGATTGGGGGTGCGGATGCGGTTGCCACCACGCACACACAAACGCATGCTTGCATCAGTGCTTGTCCCCAACTAAGCACGCGCCTGCACGCATGCGCGCACGTGCACACGCACACGCGAGCGTGCGCGCGCGCACACACACACACACACACGCACACACATACACACACACACACACACACACGTGAGGGCACCTTTGACCAGCATACACAACCGTACATCCCAGCACGCGCACCTTCAAAACACACAGCCGCTCTATCAAACGCTCCCGCCATCGCAGAATCGACCCCGCCCGCATGCAACCGTGCCTCCAGCAAGGTGCTCCTTGCTCTGACATAACGGTCCCCTTTGACAACCTTGTGCCATTCTCCCTGCCGCGTCCGCAGCCGTGCCAGTGCGCCACCTGCAAGCGCGAGCGCGTCATCAACCAGCTGTGGCTGGGGATCGAGGAGATCAGGGGGTCCCCGCCAGGGCGCAGTGGCGAAGAAAGGGGCCCCTGGCTCGTGCGGGACGAGCCGACGCGCCGGCTGGCGGCGGGCCTCCGCAGCAAGGCCGCCGAGGCGGCAGCGGCGGCCGAGCGCGCCAAGCAGCGGTCGTGGTGGGCGCGCGTCGCGGCGCGCGCGCGTGTCGGCCGGCGACACGTGTTGGGCGGCACCTCCCTTGACACAAGCAGGGGGCAGGTGCGCGGCACGCAGACTGGACAATGATCAGAGCCAGTTGTGTCTATGTTGTGTGTCGCGGTGTCCTTGCTATTCATCAGCTGCAAAAGCTTTGCAGCCCTTCCCTGCTTCATGATGCCCCGTTCCCCTTATTGCCGTGTGCATGTGGGATCAAGCCACAAAATTTGTTGTGGGTGCTCAGTATACAGTCTTCCCCCACTACAGTGAACCCATCGGGGGTCGGCGGCACGTTCGCTATAGCCGGCTTGTTCGCTATCGCGAATAGTGAATTTTGGCAGCTGCTGGTTCGCTGTGGCGGGGGAAGTCACAAAATTCAGCATTTGAGGGCTGCTTTGCACTGTATGCCAACAGCCACATAGTGTTGTTTACCAAAATCAGCTCAATGGGGCCAAAGGGGTGGTAGCTAGGCTGCCTCGCCGGCTGCCCTGCCGGCAGGATCTGCAGCTTGCGCTACAGCAGGCACGCCTTTTCTGCTTGGTGGCCTCTGCAGACATGGCTCAGCCCGTATTATGAGCTCTGAAGTGTTAGCGATTGCAGCAACCAGCACGTGAAGATCACTGTGATGCCGCCAACTGAATGTGGGTCATGCCAGTTTGGGTGTCACTGCGGCGCAGGTCACTGGTGACACTGTCGCTCTGGTCAGCCAGACCCTCCAGTAGAGCAAGCTGCAACTTTGTTAAGCTCAGAAATCAGGTCCATGAGAAGTGGCAGATGCTGCAGTGAAACGGCGTATGGTGCGTACGCAGGACTGGTGGCTGCCTGCATGCACGTGGTGTACACGTGGCGGGTGGGCCCCGTGCAGTCCCACCGGCGCCGACCACAGCGCGCCTGCATACAGTGAATTTAAGAGGCCTTTGGCGTTCGCTATAGCCGTAGTGAATATTCGCTGTGGCCGGGTTGATTTGTGTGGCGAATGATCGGGGTCAGCGGCGTTCGCTGTAGGCAGGGTTTTCGCTATGGCGGGGTTCGCTGTAGCGGGGGAAGACTGTACTCTGTGCAGGCTGCCGTCGCTCTGCTGCCAGCGTGTTTGGCCTTGCAACTCTGATGATCCGCCTTGTCAGGCCGCACTGGTGTGGCCCCTACAGGCCTGGGCCCCCAGCATTTTGCCTGCACTTCTTGGCGCGCTGCCACCTTGCATAAACTCAGATTGGACCAATGTGAAAACTCGCAGCTGCCAGGCCAGGAGATGGCACCCTCACGGTTGGTTGGCCCAGCCGCACCACCGCCGCCACGCACCTGCATCCCTCTGAGCCCGCCGCTTGCCTACCACTGGCCGGCTTGGCCGGCATTCACAGGCAGCCCCCTTATTGTGCTGGGGGTGGATTCACAGTAAAACCGTACTGTGCAAGGTGTGCAACGTTAGCAAGTTAGGTCCGTCATGCCAGCAGAGGTGCCCTCCTCCTCGAGGATCACAAGGCACGTGAGGATGTTGCACCACGGCCCAATCCACCCACAGGATCGAGGGCGCTCAGGTGCCGTACCTACCATATTACACACGCTGGCAATTTTTGGGCAAGAGGGGGGCGTGGATATAGACAGCGGTTGCACTTGAATGGGAGCAGCCGGCCAGGGGCGATGTCTCTGCATGCTGACACAGCAGTTGCATCATCGAGACTGGAAGCTGCCTATACACCTGCCCCACAGCAGCAGTGCATCATAATCAAATGATGGTGGTACGTAAGAACCACATTTTGAAGCCGTTTGAACCCACCACAAAACAGTTGCACCAGCTCTCCAGCGGGTTCGGACGCGTCTCGACAATGTGGTCGAGCACCGAGTTCGCCCCCCGCAAAAAGAGCTTCGACCCCGAATGGAATGTCAACTACTTCCAAAAGCTGGACGAGGTAGGCTGGCCCACGGCCGCCCCGCCCTTCGCGTACAGCCGCGCACCCAGCAGCTGCAAGAATGGAGAGCGCCCTCCGCAGCTCCTGTCCTCATGCCCAGCTTGCGCAAGACACGGGAGGACCTCGCCACAGCTCGCAGCTGCTGTCAAATGCCAGGTTTTCATTACACTCACCACTGCTAGATGGCAGCAGCACAGAGTGGACGCCGGCTGCTGCTTAAAAACTGGCGTGCGCGGGCAACGTCAAGGAAGCCACTGCCCGGCAGCCCCTCGCCCTTGCACCTCCGCACAGCCTCTGACCACACCCGCCTCCCCCTTTGCCCGCCCCATAGGCGGCGGCGCGCATCCCAAACCACTTCGAGTACTTCAGAATCTTCCATGCACCTCTGGAACTACTATCTCTGGACCTCATAAGCAAGAATCAACAATCTCACAACCAACCAACCCATCAGCATCACCTACCTCATCAGTACGAATTATCGTCATCGTCACGCACCGCACCCTCTGAAGTGCCCTGCCAGGGCAGACGGCGCGCCAGCGACGATTCTGACACCGCCCTCTCAGCCGCGCCATGCCAAGACAGTCGGCGCGGCAGCGGCTTCGACGCCGGCCCGGCCGCGGCGCCCGCGGCGCCCGGCGGCGGCGGGGATGCCGGGTTGCCGCGGCCGCCCTCCGCGTTGCATCCGGCGGCGTGGGACGCTGGCTGGTGGCATCTGACCCATGACCCGCTGGTTTGGACAGCGCGGGCCAGGAGCACGGTGAGGGGCGACAGTCGCGAAAATCCCCCGGACACCACACGTGCACGCAGCCCCTAGGGGGGCCATGCATCATGCACACCCACGGCAAGCACGATCTAGTACTGTACGGCTCGACGGCGCCCTGAAGCGCCTCCGGCGCCTCTCCCTTGCACCCCCAATTCTGGGCGGCCCTCAACGCTCGCCGGCGATGGCGCGAAGCGAGGGCCATTACGCCACCGTGGCCTTTCAAATGAACGCAAGCGGGCCCTTTTGCCGAGCCGGCCCCGCCGCTGAGTACCAGCTCGCACCCACCCCTCCTCGAATGCTGCCGTCCCCACCACCTTGCCCCCTTCCCAGTTTGAGCTCCACCCTCATGTGGAGCGGTGGATGGAGCGGCTCTACACAGAGATGCACTGGCGGCCCGTGTCCGCCTGGGCCGAATGGGGGGACGAGGACGGGCTGTGCATACCGACGCCAGCCGCCGCCGCGGCTGCAGGCGCGGGGGCGTCCCCGGCGGCCGGGCGGGGGCGTTTCGAGGCCGGGGGGGCGCTGGCTGAGTCGCCGCAGGAGGTGCGGCGGCGCGTGGAGCAGATGTGGCGCGAACTGGATCTTGTGTACAGGCGGCGCGCGGGGCGGGATGAGTGGGAATTTAGGGTGCAGCTGATCCGCAACGAGGTCGCGCGGCAAAAGGCGAGGGACAAGGCGGCGCGTCAAGCGGCGGGCGGCAGCGACGGCGGCGGGCGGGGGGCATGGTGGGGGCGCGCGACCAAGTGGTTCCGCCGCCGTGGTCCTGGGGTTGACGGCGACTGAAGAGGGGTGGACAGATGGCAGCACAGCGAAAGTTGAAAGTGCACGTGTTGATGTGTCACCGTGATCATGAGCCTGCAGCTGTTCACACGTTTTGTTGCTGTTTCCTCGATGCCGTGCGTTGCAGTATGCGAGTAATGCTGCATGTTTCTTTGTCCTGCAAGCGGAGGTTGGTGGGTGTGGGTCGTGTGCGACCGCTGGCCGGGGCACGCCGCCTCGCTGGCGCGCATTTCGCAGCACCCTCATCGGCGTGTGCAGTCTCAACTGCTCCCCCAACAGCCCCCCACTCCCCCCTGGGGCGTGTTGTGGTGGAGGGGTTCGCTGCAGGCGTGTCACCACATAGCCCACCCCTCCGCGACACTGGCAGCACCGCCAGCCGCTGACCCGCACCCTGTGCCCCTGCCCGGGATGAACCAGGCTGCACAACGCAAAGCAGGCATGGGGCTGCTGCCGCCGGGCGGCGTCGCCCGCGCTCCGATTGCAGCCCTTGCCGGCGACGCACCTCTCGCCGCCGTCGCAGCCCTTGCCGCCCCCGCGGCGCTTGCTGCTGTTCTACAGGGGTCCGCCCACTGGCGTCTGGCCGGGATGGTGCCCACAGCCACGGCCCATGGGCTTGGGTTATTACTGTGGGCGCAGGGTCAGTGATTTGAAGTTAGGCTACCCCCCCAACTGGACACCCTTTGCTGTTATCGCAACAAAATTGCAAGGTGGGGAGCGATGCACCATTTACACCCGGTGGACAAAGGCTGAAACCAGCGAATACGTAAAACGAGGCTGAAAACAAATGAAATGAAGGCGGCGCGACGGCCGCCCGCTGGCCGGCAGGCGGCGGCAAGATGTGC
>NW_014012725.1:0-6119 GCF_000611645.1 Monoraphidium neglectum
TTGAAGGGGTTGGTGTCGCTGGCGCTGGTGGGTGCCTGCAGGCGCCGCAGGATCGGGCGCCCCATCCGCCGCCGCTTGGCCGCCCAGTATTCGTACACGTCGTTGGCGATGACATCACGCACACCCACCTCCAGTAGGACCTGGTGTGTGTGCGAGTGTGTGTGTGTGTGTGTAGGGTGTGTGTGTGAGTGTGAGTATGTTTCTGCGAATGTGTGTGCACGTCTGTGTGTGCACATGTGTGTGCGCACGCAAGCGACTGATCGTGCGTGTGCGTGCAACTCAATGGGAGCGCGTCAAATACGGTCGCAAGAACACAAAGCGGCGAGCACCCATGCTGCACCTGCAACCCAAAACAACGCGAGGCGCTACACCAGTCTCCCTGCGCGCGCCAGGGCCACAGAGTACACCCCCCCGCCGTTGCGCTAGACGGACGCGCGTCAAGAAAGCCACGGGCTGGCCCCCAGGCCCCGGGCCCCACCTCCAGAGCCAGCTCCTTAGGCAGGTGATCAATGGCCGCCAGGGCTGTCGCGCTGGAGCGCTCCGTGACCGACGCGCCTGCTCGGGCGGGTGGGGAGGGGAGCCAGGGGGAGGAATGTCGGAGCGGGCAGCAACGGCGCCGCCGCGGACAGCACCGGCTCGTGCCCGGCTTTGTCGCCAAGGCCGAGCCTTGTTGGATCCAGGTGCGTTCGCGGCAGCAGGGGCAGAGCACGCGAGCGAGGCGCGCCTTGTCCGCGCGGCCGCAGCGAGGACGGCATGGGGCGCCCCGCGCTGCCCCGGATATTCGTGGCCGCGCACCTGCGCGCAGCAGCGCGTCCTCTGTCGCCTCTGCGCAGGCTAGCTCCAGCTTCCAGAGCATGCGCTCCAGCTTAGAATCGCTGGGGCCGCAGGAAGGGGGGTTGGTTTGGCAGTGGCGAGGCGGATTGATGGTGCAGCAGGGTTGTTATGGCATGGGAGGAGGGGCGGGCAACCATGAGTGTAAGCACGCAGGCACGACGTGACATGCTCTTGGGCCGCGGCAGCGCGAAGCACACCACGCACGGGTGCGGTGCAGCGGGCGCCGCAGGCGCAACAGGGGCTGCCCCTGGGGCCACAGCACCAGGCCTTCTGCAACCTCCCAGTGCCGGGCAGCGGTGGCCGGCTGCGCGGCCGGGCCCACCTGAGTTTCAGCCCCCCTATGTTGTAGCGTTCCAGCCAGTCCTCGTCATCGTTGTCGAGGTCATACTCCACCACAGTGTCGTCTCGATAGCCAGAGCCGCCTGGGGGCGCCGCCGCGCGCATGTTGGAGGGAGGCACGCAGTTTTCGCAGATTTACGGAGGGGGAAAGGGACAGGGAAGTGCGCGGCACTGGAATTCAAAAGCATGCGGTGAGGGGTAGCGCAGGCTGTACGCAGCCTCGTGCATGGTTGGTCCGAAGCTCCGAGCGCGTGCATCGGCGCCCGGCACCGGCGCGCTTGTGCCCCAGGCAGCTCGCATTGCAGGCAGCTGCGGCGCCGCTCGCACCTTTGCCGTGGCTGTAGTGTTGGGCTGGCTGGAAGACGGGGAGGTAGTCCCTGTGGTAGGTTTCGACAAAGTGAACCTCCGGGATGGGGATCACCTTGTGGGGCTTGGCGGGCTGCTGCAGCTGCTGCGGCCCGAACAGAAATTTGCGGCGATGGGGATGGGGGACGGCAGCAAGTTTGCGCGTGCACCATTACGAACGACTAGCATGACCAGCATGAGCGCGTACATCCAGGATCGTGGACGTGCAGCGCATGTGGCATCATCGCTACCGCAGTCAACACTGTGAGGCGTGCGCTGTGATCTGGCTTGGCGCACAGGGCGGCAAAGCAGTACGCGTGTGCGCTGCGACCAGTGTGCTCGTGCCAGACCGCGGCGTATGCAGCTGCTCTGATATCGATGCGCAAAGCCAACCTTAAGGTCCTGCGGCTTGTCCCCGTTGACGCCATCCTGGCTGTCGAGCTCGCTCAGATCGCGCACGATCGGCAGCGGCTTGTTGGTGTCGATGGGCCGCGGTCGGAACGTTGTGCGCGTCCCCATCCCGCCCGCTGGCTGCCGCCGTTGGCGCCCGCAGCTTCAGGTTCACAACAATGCTGCTCTGGGCGCGTTTGCTTATGGCTGAGGCACCAGACAGTCTGAGTGCTGCTTCGCTAGTGGTGTGCTGCACTAATGATCTCGAATTTGATTTGCGAACAGCTGTGGCATTCGAATTTTGCATACAACGCCAGCTTTGCATTTTTGAACCATTCAGAGTCTCACACCGCGCAAGATCAGGACCCGAGTCAGCAAAAGCAGCCTCAGGATGCCGCTCCTTGTGACGGCCCCTACATTGGCTCTCTCGCGACGGGATACCATAGTCAGCCCCTGTTCCACCAGCGGCTGTGCCACATTGGCCTGCCCCTCCGCCGCCGTGCGGCGCCCTCGGGCATGGACCGCCGCGCCGCCCGCCTCGCACGCCGCAGGCTGGCCGGTCTGCGCCGCGCACGGCCCGCGCGCCAGCCAAAGCACGCGCGCAGCAGCCCTCAATGACGGCAGCAGCCTCGGCCCCCAGCGCAGCGGCCCCCTCGTCAGCGCAGCGCGCCCTGGTGGAGCCTCGCCACCCACGGCGCCTCCAACGCGGCAGACGTCCACATCAGCGGCCCCCACGCCGAGCGCCCGCCTGACATGGGAGCTCTGCCTGGCCCTCTGCGCCGCCACTGGCCCTGCAGCGGCGGCGGAGCAAGTGGTAGGGTATAACGGCGCAGCAGGCGAAGGCATAATCAAGACGCTGTCGGGGGTGGTGTACCTTGGGCTGCTGGGCTTCTTCCTATTCAAGACGTTCAACCGCCGCGCGCGCCAGGCGCGGGAAGAGGTGCGCCCCCGCCGGTGCGGAATTCGCCTGGGTCATACGCACGGCGCGCCGTCGCAGGTGCTGCCGCCGTGCAACGCTTTGATGCGAGGCGACGGGCCGTGCAGGCTGGGTGTGTTCGCAAGCGTGCGTGTGTGCTGTTTGGGCATGGGACGGTTGGAGGCTCCGCAATCAAGAAAACAGACAATCGCTACGCATAGGATGCGACCCAGACCAGCTGTTCGAATGCTTCCGTGCTGCAAATGGAGACGCTTGCATGGCCAGCACCGCTGCAGACGCGCGTGACCGTGCCATCCTTGCCTGCGCCTGCTCTGGCCCCTGCAGCGCCTCGCAGGCCAGGGCCCCGTGCGGACTGTCTTCACCAACTTGGTGAGCTGCGCGTGGCACCACGCGATGCATCAGCTGCGATGTCAACTGCGTTGCAGACTGGTAACTCACGGTGGCAGCGGAGAGGGCGTCGCCCAACTGCAGCAGTGGAGGGCTGCGTGGCAGCGGCCCATGTGCCCACGCCAACGTGCCTCTGCCACCGCCCTGTGCCCACCCCTGGCACCTCTCCCAACTGCAGATTGAGAAGGCCCAGGAGAAGCCGAAGCCCACAGCCACTCCCCTCAGCTGCATGTTGTGAGCAGCCGGGGCCCGCTGTGGCCAGCCCTGCCCACACCCACTGCTTTCATCTGGGTTCGAAATTCAACAGGATTATGACAGCTTCGTGTTTCCCATAGAAGGCCTCGCCAGAATCCTGAAGTGGTGCACCGGCCGACGCTTGTGCCCTGAGCGACACCTCCACCACACGCGCCCGCTCGCAGTGGCGCCGCGCAGGCGGGCGCCATCGCCGTGGGCCTCTTCATATTCACCTCCAAGGTCGAGGGCGCCATCAACGTCCAGGCGCTGCCAGACGCCTACACCGCCCGCAACATCGCCATCACCGTGCGCACCATCATCATCGGCCTGCTCTACCTCGTCACCTTCATATTCAGCGCCAACACCGTCGGCCTCGCGGGTGGGCGCGGCCGGCGGCAGCGGCGGGCGGCGGCGGGGCGGGCGGCCGGGGCGTTATGCTCGTTGTTGGTTGCTGGCGCCAGGTAGACAGCTGCTGAGGTTGAAATCCAGTACCCTGCAATGTGCGCTACTGACAACTGGTGTGCTGCTGCGCTCTGTGCCCCACCACCCGTAGGGCTTTCGCTGCAGATGCTGTTCTTCCCGGACTCTATCAAAGAGGATGAGCCCCGCCCCAAGCCCACCGGGCCGCAAATGCCGCGCATCACAGTGACGTCATCTCCTGAGGACATTCGGCGCGCGTTTGAAGCCGTGTCGGCGCCGAGCACGCCGCCGCGCAGCGCGCCAGCAAGCCCGCCGCCTGGGCCTGCAGAGGCGGGGGCAGGGGCCGGCGAAACAGCGCAGCCCAAGTAACATTGCGGCACGCCCTTTGGTCAAAAAATCTTGCAAAGGAAAGGGCTGGCTTTGCGGTTGTGTGGGACCGCTTGGCATTCTTGCATGGGGTTGCACTGATCTGCAGCAAACGGGAAGGTGAGGGGTTGCGATTTGAGTTTGGTCAAAGCTGGTAGGTCGACTCTCAGATGCATTAGTGAAGCAAGCGCGCAAACTTAACATCATATGGGTGCATTCTTATCGGCATGATGAGGCAATGGCACACTTGGTGAGAGTGTTGCTGATGTTGACCGAGCGCAGTCAATCGTGAGTTGTCTGTTTTTTTCCGGTGGTCTCTGCTGCTGTGGCTGACTGCTGCCTGCAGCCCTGATCAGGCAGAGGCTACTCCATCAATCACCAACTGCATGCATACCCCCAACTACGCCTGGTCCTAGAGGTGTAGGCCGCTTGTCATCGAACCTGATGACGTCGTGCCGAGTGACAAATGCAATGTTTGACCACAAGGACACCGCAGCTACACAAGGCCTGAAGTGACGCTGTATATTACCTTCTGCAACGACCTTCATATGCGGCCCCTGACGCGAAACGCATAGCAGCAAGATCGGTCGATTGCTGCCCGCAGGGGCCATGACACACACAAGATTTCAGGTTGCTCCGGCGACAGGGTATGATGAGTCGCTAAATGCAGGGACGCCTCCATCGCCCTTTGCACGGCTGAGCAGGCAGGATTGCAGTTTTGTAAATGGCGAGCCAGAGGAGGCCCGCAGCAGGCCCACATGCGTCTCCTGGACGGCGCTTTGGGAAAAGATGACTCCTAAGCCACACGGTGAGCGTTTGTACCTGCGCGCACGCTGGATCCGCGGCCCTTTGGACCCGCTGCCTTGGACCTTGAGCAGCGGCCTTGCAATCCCAACCCAACTTTACTGCCTTGCCCATGCTCTATGGCCCCACACAGCCGTCATGATCCGTTTTGAGGTCATACTGCTGGCGGTGGTCGCGTATGGAGGTGGGGGGGGGGGGCGGAGTGGTGTCACTCAGCGGACAAGCGGCTTTGCCCGGTGCCGAAACCTGCAAGACCCCGCAAAGCTTATCGCCCCTCTGCAGTCGGCCGAGACAATGGTTGCCACTCAGCCCCGGGTAGCCCATGCACCTCTAGCAACAGCCGCCGGGGATGCATGCCACCTCTCACAAAAAAGGCGTGGCTCGCGGCCTGCACTCCCAGGGTCTGACTTGGCTTGACAGCTTTGCCTGTGGGGTCGCGCCGCTCAGGGGGTCGCTTGAGGGGGCGTTGGCTGAACCTGCGCCCCCTTTTGTCAATAATGCCTGATGACTGCATGGAATACGATCCTCCCACTTGGCGCTCGCAAGGCGCATCAGGACGCAGGCTACAGCCTGTCCCCTGGTAGCTGTTCATTCCAAATTGCCAAGGCCTCGGCTGTGCATCAGTGAGTTCTGCACGCCCCCTCGGCGGTTGCCTCCCAACAGCGGTCCGCTCACCCAGCATTGCCCCAAAACCCCTACCCCACCCCATTGAGCAGTTCTCTTTTTCTCAATGGGAGACATCTGGCTGCCCGGCCACGCCGCATTCTGCGCCGTCCTCATCTGGGCGGGCTCCCTGCTTGGCGCAGAGTTCGCCCGATGGGTGCGCGCAGCGGGGCGACCGCGCGCTGTTCGCTGCCGGGAACTTTTGGTCGCTTCCTGCAGGCCGGCGTCGGCGGCTGCATCGGCGTTTGCGCTGGTGTTGGCTGTATATGCTCGCGTGCGCAGGCTTGTCTGCGCCAACCTGGGCCGCTCCCTGGAATCTGGCCCGGCGGCCGTCGGCAATCACGTGTCCGTCACGGCGTCGCCGCAGCGCCACCCCACCCCTGCATGCCAGCCCCTCCCC
>NW_014012725.1:6599-14654 GCF_000611645.1 Monoraphidium neglectum
CCACCAAACCCCGACCCCCTGCGTGCCTGCCTGCCTTTGCAGCTTCGTGTGCCCCGAGTGGTGGGCATGCTGGCTGCGGGCCTGCTGCTGGCCAACGTGCCGGGGGAGGTGGTCGCCGCGTTCCCCAAGAGGTGGGGCGTGCAAATGCGGGCGGCGGCGCTGGCCACCATCTTCCTGCGGTGCGGCCTGGAGCTGGAGTTTGAGGTGGGCTGCATGTGCGCATCGACTCTTTTATATGAGTGTTATATGTGTGTGTGTGTATGTGTATGTGTGTGAGTGCGTGCGTGCGTGCGTGCGTGCGTGCGTGTGTGCGTGCGTGTGTGTGTGTGTGTGTGCGTGCGTGTGTGTGTGTGTGCATGCGTGCATGCGTGCGTGCGCGCGCGGCGCGCGCACAGACGTGCGTGAGGAGGGAGCTGGTGGGTCCGCGTGTTGAATTGCTGGTCGCAGCAATCTCGATTGTGTCTGTTGTAACGGTGCCGAGTGAGGGGTCTCCGTTTCAAGCCGCTGCATCGAGTGAACCAGCACCCCCTCTCCTCTGCAACCCCAAGACATAACCAACCCCCTGCAACTCCCCAAATTGACTACCCACTGCGAAGACCATGAACCTGTACAAGTGGCCAGCCCTCCGCCTCGCCTTTGTCCCTGGTGTCATCGAGGCAGTCTTTGACGCCGGCCTCGCCACGGCGCTATTTGGCATGCCCTACACCCTGGCGCTGGCGATGGGCTTCATCCTCAAGGCCGTCGGCCCCGGGCTGGTGGTGCCCGCCATGTTTGTGCTGCAAAAGGAGGGGTGGGGCGCCGACAAGGGTGGGTCTGGATTGAACCGGGCGTGCGCGCACATACGTGTCTCCCCTGAGTGGCTACCGTTGGCTCACCGTGAAACTCGTGGCGCTTGCCGCTTATCATGCGGCCTGCCAGCTGCCAACACCACCCTCCCAACCGACATCATGGGACCCTCTGCACGCCACACACATATGCACACACACAATCTTCCACATGTGCGCACTCTGCAAGGTTTACTCAAACACACATATTGCACCTGACCCCAGGCGTCCCCTCGACTGTGGTCATTGCGGCATCATTTGATGACATCATCGCCATTACAGGCTTCTCAATATTCATCAACATCGCGATCGCCGGTGGCCAGGACGCCGCTTGGCAGATTGCCAGCGGACCGCTGCAGGTCGGCCGATGGGATCTGCAAGCCTTGGGCCAGCGGTTGTGCAAGCTTCCAGAGACTGCAATCCAGCAACGGCTGCAGACCTTTTGGCTGGCTTGTTTAAGCTTCCATGCGCTGGGGGGGGTGAAGCGCATAATCTGAACTTACTCCCATCCCAGCCTTTTGCACTTGCTGGGATCACGCTGCTGCCCTCTGAACGGCCAGGCTGTATAGCTCCTCCTTCCCCCCAACTGCTTGTCGGCCCCCGCCTCACCAAGCGAGTCTTTGCAGCCAGACTCAACTTGAACCCCCGCATGCTGCACACCGATGCAAGGTGGTTTTTGGCATCTTGGCCGGGCTGCTGGCGGGCGGCCTGCTGGGCTGCACGCGGCTGCTGAACAACAAGTACAAGCGCTTGGGCGGCATATACGGCGCGGGTGCGTGCTTGGGCGCCGTTTCGATTTCGGGCGCGCAGTCCGGGTGATATTCTGGAAGTCAACTTCGAGGGGAAGGAGATGCATATGGGTAGGGTTGCAGCACGTCAAAAGCCAGTTGCAGTGCTATTGCTGCCAATTCTGGCTGTATTGGTTTGCTTGCTGGAAAACAAGCATAAGGCCCTGGAAGTCTACTTGCAAATGAGCCTCTTGCCCGCATTGCTGGCCACGCACCACTCACTCCCACAGAATGCACCACGTTCTTCACGCCTCCGCACCATGTGATTCGCCCACGTGTCCCCCCCTCCACCCAGCTTTGTTGATCATGTTTTTCTTGGAGCACTTTGACATGCTGTCAGGGGGCGCTCTGGGGTCACTGTGCGTGGGCCTGGTGACCTGCTACATGTGGGAGAGGGGCGCCCCCAGGGCCGCTTCCATGGGACCCAGTGACACATACGCTCCAGACATTGAGCGGGTCATGGCCAAGGTGGGCGTGGAGGTTGCTGTGCCTATATATGTGGCTTGATCTCCAGGGTGGGATCATACGTCTCAAGTTCAGCATCGACGGCCGGCTATTCCTTTGTGACATGCATGTGGCCCACTTGTGTATATTTGGGAATGCACAAAAACATGCACACACACCAACGCATATCATTATCAGGTGTGGAACTGGGTGATGGAGCCTGTGCTGTTTGGCACCATCGGCACCTCCATCGTCTTCTCCAAACTGGAGCCGTCCACCATATCAAAGTCCGTCTGCATCGTGCTGGCTGGTGAGCAGCCAGCAGCCCTCACATGCACAAATGTCACAAATTGCTGATGTGACGACTGCGCCGGTAGTATCAAACACGTCTACTTTGCACACACCCTGTGGAAACCTGCCTGGATTGGACAATTATCTGGTTGGGAAGAATGCTTCACCATGTGCAAAAATCAGCCGTCTCGCCCTGGAAATGCCCTGCCGCGCACTGAAAGCCCTGGACTGCCCTTTATCTGATCATGTGGGGCGTTGACGCCACTCCCAGGCGTTACGCTGCGCATCTGCTGCACGTTCCTGGTGATGTTTGACGCCAAGTACACCTGGAGGGAGAGGGCCTTTTATGCTATGGCATGGACGCCCAAGGCCACAGTGCAGGCGCGCACCAGTGCACGCACGCGCACACGCGCAGCATTCATCGCCCCGCTGTACGGCGCGGGCACTCGTCCCACCCTGCGGCTGCCTCCCGCCGGGCCATGAGGCGGGCGCTCGTGCCCGCGTGTATGTGCATCCGATCTCACATATGCAAAAAGATTTGAAACAGTTTCACCTCAACTGGGTCCTGGAGCCCAATTGGGCGCCTGTCAATCAATTTGCGAAATTTGCCTGTCCCTCTGGCCCCTTCACCCTCCGTGTACCTTCCCCTTCCACCCCCCTGACACCTTCCCCCTTCGAACACATGCACGCACCCCCCGCACCCCAGGCCTCCCTGTCCGCGGTGCCCCTGGCGATGATCCAGGCGCTCACCGCCGGCCGCCCCGACCACGACGTCTGGCTGAGGTGGGGCCAGGAGATCCTCACCACCGGTGTGTTTGCCATCATCATCTGCGGCACGCTGGGCACGCTGATGGTCTTCGTGATGGCACCCATACTGCTCAACAAGGAGGAGGTGGGCGGGCAAAGCGCAAGCAGGCGCTGTGGGCTGGCTGGGCCTGGGAAAAGGGGGCTGAAGACAGAAATACGTGGCAGGCCTGGGACAACCGGGCCGGGGCACAAACAGGACCTCAGGAATTTGGGCGCTGCAGCGGGGCCGGGGGTTGTCCCGGCATTGTCCGCCGCGTCAGGCTGCGGTGGCGGGCGCAGGCAGGCCGGCCACGGCCATGCTGGTGGCAGACCAGTGCCTATTTGTCCCCTTCTGCCGGTGCCATGCAATGTCTCTTCAGGCCCCTTTGCCTCAGAACGGCACCTGCCTACGCACGTCACGCGCGTGTTGCTGCACTATGGCCGACTTGCTCTCCTGCAGCATCTACCACCCCTGCCGCCTGTGAATGATTGCCCTGACAGGCCGGCCGGTCCTGCGCTGGGATGGCCGTGTTTCGACCATCCCTGTGCGCGTTACACCCTAAACAAGCGGCCCTCATCACTCCCATTCATCTCCTCGTCAACATCACACGCCGCCGCCGCACGCACACCCACACGTGCATGGATTTGCAGGCTCCGCCGCCGGTCGGGGGCGGCCGCAGCCTGGCGCGCATCACGGCGAAGGCACAGTCGTTTGCAGGGCGCGGGGCACAGTCGTTCGCGGGGCGCGGGGCGCTGTCTGTCATGGGGCGAGGGGCGCTGTCTGTTGTGGGGCGCCGCCAGCATGGGCCGTCGAGGATCAGCCTGGACGGCGGCCTGGGGATGACGCGAGCCGCGACTCAGGGCACTTATCATGAAAGGTGAGCTTTTGGTTTGCGGAGTGCAGACATGACACAGGGAGTGCGGCTGGGGGTTGTCGGCTACATTCCAGGCAGGCGGCCGCCAGAAGTTGAGTGGACAGACAAACGGGCCGCGCACGGCTCCATCTGTCAACTCGAAAGCGTTGCCTGCAGCGCCTCCCCCCATCCGTCGCCCAAGGTCGCTGCTCCCAATCACTCATGCCTCGCAATCCCTTCCCCCCATCCTCCCCCCAAAGCCCGTCGCTGAGCCTCGACGACCTGCACAGCCTGAGGGACGTCACCCTGATTGAGGATTACTTCGACGCCATCGAGCAGCTGCTGGAGCTGGCGCGCGCCACGGCGCACCTGCTGCCGCCGGACGACCAGAGGGCGGCGCTTGAGCTGGCGGGCGGCATAGCTGACCTGCAGGAGGTGGGCTGGCTTTTGGGGGGGGGGGTGTCAGTATGAGACCAGGGTGTATTGTGGAGCGAGCGAGCGTGCGCGTGTGCGCGCGTGCGTGGGTGCACGTGCGGGCAAAATGCGCCGTCGCTGTGCCGCAAGAGAGTCTAGACGCTCTCCCTCTCCTCTCGACCTGCAAACACCTGCCACAACGCTCGTATCCGCCCCAATCCTGCGCCGCTCCACCCTGCAGCGCATCGATCGCGAGGTCGGCCCCCGGGAGATGACAGTCAGACAGGTGGGCTGGGCGCACATAGAGGCGCAACCTTGGCTTGGGGATGGCTGCGGCTGCGGGTGCCGCCGGCTCAAACCCGTGTGCGATGCCTGTGCATGCACGCATGCTCGCATGCAGCTCAAAGGCCCCTGCCTGCTTGCCTGCCATGCGGATGCAGTGCTGCTCGGCCCCTGCATGCTTGCGCCGCCGTCGCGGGGAGGCGTCCTGCCCTTGCATTGCACGATCCTGCAGGCCGGTGCTTCGCCGGTCACAAAGCACCTCGTTGCACCCAGACTCTTGGCTCACTGCCACCACCATCAAACCCTGTTCCAAACCACCAGATGCTGGCAAGCGCTGCGCTGCGCTCCCGCCAGCCCGGACTGGGCGATGGCCAGCTGCCAACCAACCAGCTGCCCGCCATCCCGGCCTCGCCGCGCGTTGGCGGCAAAGACAGCGACTGCGGGGTCGACGGCTGCGCAGGCGGCGTCGACGGCGCGGGCGCGGTGATCACCCTGAGGGATGGCACTGCCGTCAAAGAGAGCGCGGCGCTGCAGCTGCGGCAGGGGGCCGCCGTCTCCGATGACGATCGGGGCGCGGCCGGCAGCGACGGCGGCTCGCAGATCCCTGCATACCGCGCGGGGGGTGGTGGCAGTGGCAGCGTGGGCGCTGTTGGCGCTGGCGTGGCACCTAGCGCACGGGGGGTGCACAGGGATGGCCTGGAGGCCAGTGTGCCAAGGGGTGATGCGGGTGATGGAAGCGCAGGCGTGCCGGTGCAACCGACGTCGCCCGCCGCCACTGCCAGCGCCGGGGCCTGCAGTACGGGAGCCGCCTGCAGCAGTGCAGGTGGTGCAGCTTGATGCAACTCAATGTTGGGTCCCGGCAGATGGCTGCAGGACACCGGATCAGATGTCGCAGGTTGCTTGCTTGACCAATTTTTTTATTGGGGGCTGTATGGGCCTAACTGGAGTGCGAGGTTCGCAGGGAGTCTGTGCACGTGCGACTCATCCACGGCCGTAGCGCGCCGCCGGTTGGCAACGGGCACTCCTGCTGATGCTGTGCCATCTGCATCTTCTCACATGGCCAATTTACGCACCTGTGTAGCGGTGTCATGCAACGCGTGCTTGTATGTTACGGCTCCTGATCTTTGCCATATCACTGCAAGATTACTATCCTCAGCAGAACCAACCCAGGCGAACATGCAGGCCACACGGCGCCGCGTTTGCAACCCAAAAGCAAACACGCGAGCGCTACCTTGCCCTTCCACCAGGAAGTCATTGACTCGTTTCGTGCACAATCATTCGCCTTACGATATGAGCGTGCCATGCATGACTCACAGACGCGCGTGCACCATGTGCGTTTGTTTTGCACTGGAGGGTTTGTTTCAGGCTGGCTCATGCTCCCAGGCATGTCATCATTTACTCAGGTAACACCCTCAACCTCTGTAGGATTTGCTACGGAAGGCGAGTAGGCCGTAGTTGGCTTGGCCTACCGCGGGCTGTTAGGCTGGGCGTACCCACCTACAACCCTACAGTCCAGCAGCCTCAGCCGCCGGCAAACACTCAACTCACCACTCGTGGCGTTTGCTGTTCAAAAAGCACGGGGCAGCGGCCAAGCGTGAGAGTCTTGGTGCGGGCGCGTTGGTGATTTGAGCAACGCATGCACCTCATGAAGACTGCCGAACAACCATTTCACATCTGCCTGCTTGGCAGCCATGTTCTGGGTACCACAGCGATATTAAACTGTGTTTTTAGGAGCATTTCGTTGACGTTCACAGCAGCAACGATGTCAGCTGCGTCACTTGCTCATGCCCACTGGCGCTGCGCTGCCACGGATAGATGCATCTGCACAACGCCAGCCAATGTACGGATGCATGCTGCCCAGTCCCAAGAATTCTACAGAATTTCAAGAGAAGTGCGTGCATGCATCTGTTTGCAGTTGCCTGCGGTGTCATCAGTGATGTTTGCGCCACATGGTCAAAGCAAATTATGGATGAGTCATGACTCACGCTCCTGTTGTCACAGAGTTCCGCAGTACGTTTTTAGCTGATTGTAGCCGTGGACATCGACGCGCTGATCTGCCATAGATCGCGCCGCATTGATGCGATCACAGACTTGCATTTTACAAAGCAGTATCCATGTGCGGCATATTGCTCATAGCTAATACAGTATATGATCATCGTCCGGACGTTACAGAACTCCCTTGCTGCAACAGCAACTGCATCGCCGCCGAGTGCAGCTGTGAGAAGCTTGCAAATGCCGCTGGAGACGCTGCGCAAGTGCCAGAGCCCTTCATCCGAGGCCTTACGCGCAGGGGCCCCGATCATTTGGGCGCTCGCCACGTCCATGTGCACGGCTGCGGCGATAGCTGCGGCCGTGGCCGTGCCTGCCGCCTGCTGCTCGCAGCGTCCCTGATGCAGCTGCGCGGCGCATGCCGCGTCCGACCGCCCTTGTCAGCTCCCAGCGGCAGCGTCCTGTGCTTCAACGGGGAGCTATTTGGAGGCCTGGAGGTGCCGCCATGCGCTAATGATGGGCAGCAGCTGCTCAGCGCCTTGGAGGCCTCGGCAACCGCAGGCGAGGGGGGAGGGTAACAGAGCCATACAGAGGAATTGAATGAGACATGACACCCATGATTTGGTTTCGTCCGCCTTTGCAGCTTGCAAGCTTGACAGCAAGCCGCCTGCATGCGGAGAGCATGTCATCCGCGCCTGTCCGCATGCGCGGTTACTCCTGGGGGAGGCGGGGACGGGGGTTGCATATCCATGGGGCCAGGCGGCGTACCTCGACCGGCTACGCTGGACCCTGCCCCGCCATGCTCATGCCCGCCTATTCTGCACGCTGCAGACGTGCCCGCCCTGCTGAGCACCCTGCGAGGCCCCTGGGCCCTGCTTTACTGGCGGGCTGTGGACAGCGTGCTGTGGTTTGGGCGCGACTGGCTGGGTGCGTGGCCGTGGGGCGGCAGAGTTTCGGCCCGCAACGCAAGGCGCGTGGCGGACCGACCCTCCAGAAGGACGACGCGGCGTGCTGCGGCCACATGGCGATGCGTGCCGCATGGTGATGCCCGCCGCGCAGCGCCAGCATGCAGGCGCTGTGCTCCTCACCGTCACTCCCGCTCACGCTGCAACCCCCGTCCTTCCTGCAACTTGTACTTGCTTCCAGGCAAGCGCAGCCTGCTGATGCACCTGCCGACTGCGGCAGAGCCCCGCTTTGTCCTGTCCTCCTCGGCCCCGCTGCCTCCCAGCGGCAACGGCAGCGGCAGCGACTGTGGCGGCGGTAGCGAGCCCGGCGGCGGCGGCGGTGGTGGCGGTGCTGCCTCCCGGCTGCCTTTCGAGTGGCGTGAGCTGGAGCCCGGCATATACAGCCTCTCGGCCGCGGACCTGTTGGAGTGCCTCGCGC
>NW_014012725.1:14782-19423 GCF_000611645.1 Monoraphidium neglectum
GGCATATACAGCCTCTCGGCCGCGGACCTGTTGGAGTGCCTCGCGCCGCCCGCCTCAGCTGCGGGCCCGCCCGCAGACGGCCCCGCCGCAGACGGCCCAGCCGCAGACGGCCCCGCTGCCGACGCTGGCGGCGGCAGCGGCGCGCGGCTGCTGTCTGGGGTCGTGCGGCACGAGTGGGAGTGCGGCGAGCTGCGGCGCCTGCGGGAGTACCACCGGGACCATGAGTTGATAGAGCCGGGCGCAGGGAGCTGGGGGCCCACAGGCGACATCAAGGCAGCTGGGGAGCCGTGTGGGCGAGAAGTGCAGGCGGGGTCAGGCCCAGGTGCTAATTTGAATGTCCTGCTGCCACAGAGGCGGACTAACCAGCAACCGAGGCAGCCGCAGGGGCAGGAGGAGGCGCCTGCGGCGCCGTCTCCAGCGCTGCAGGAAGCTGCGCGGCAGCTGCTGGAGGCGCTGAGGGCGGCAGTCAGGGTGCGGTGCCACACGATCGAGCCAACCTATGGTGAAGGTGGTGCAGCTACGTTCAGCAGCAGCACTAGCAATGGCAATGACTGCGGCGGCAGCAGCGGTAGCGGATATGCCGAAAACGTCGCAGCAGTAGCAGCTGAGGGCGTACCCACAGCACCCTCGGCAGCAGACGTGCCGCCTGGAGCATTGGTAAGCTCCGAGCTGATGCCTTTGGAAGCATCAACCTCCGCGGCAGTGTCGGCGTCGGCGGCCGCCGCGCAGCGGCCGCGGCCCCTGCTGCCGCCCGCGCCCGTCCTGGTGCTCTTCAGCGGCGGCGCAGACTCGACGCTCCTGGCCGCCCTCGCTGACGAGGCGCTCCCCCGGGGCGCCCCCATCGACCTCTGCAACGTCTGCTTCGACGGCGGGCAATCCCCTGACCGCCTGGCGGCGCGCGACGCGCTGCTGGAGCTCGCGGCCCGCGCGCCGGCGCGGCCGTGGCGGCTGATCGAGGCGGACGCGACCCTGGCTGACGTGGACGCGGCGCGCGCGCACCTGCTGGCGCTGCTGGCGCCGGCTGGGACGGTGATGGACCTGAATATCGGGGCGGCGCTGTGGCTGGCGGCGGGCGGGGAGGGGCAGGTCGTGACGCCTGAGCAGGTGGCGGGAGACGTGGCCGCGGCGGCGGCGGCAGCAGCGGCAGCAGCAGAAGCAGCAGCAGCAGCGGCGGCAGCGGCGGCGGCAGCGGAGGCGGGTGACGGGGACTGGCAGGGTGATGCCCCAGGATCGAGCAAAGCGGGAGCAAGCCGGCGCGAGCAACAACACAGAAACGGATACAAGAAGAGTGCGGCTGGTGGCGAGCGACAAGGTGCCGAGGCCATCAAGCAGCAGCAGCAGCAGCAGCAGCAGCAGCAGCAGCAGCAGCAGCAGCAGCAGCAGCAGCAGCCGGCGCCGTCCCCGCCGCCTGGCCCCCTCTACCGCTCCCAGGCCCGCGCCGTGCTGCTGGGCCACGGCGCGGACGAGCAGGCCGCGGGCTACGGCCGCCACCGCACCGCGCAGCGCGTGGGCGGCTGGCCGGGGCTGGCGGCCGAGCTCGCGGCCGACGTGGGGCGCATCTGGCTGCGCAACCTCGGGCGCGACGACCGGCTGGTGGCGGACCGGGGGCGGGAGGGGCGGCACCCATTCTTGGACGAGCGGGTGGCGGGCGTGCTGCTGGGCGCGCCGCTGGCGCTGCTGTTCGACTCGGCGCGGCCGCCAGGTGAGCGTGTAGGTGCGCGCGGAGAGATGTGTGTGCGCCGTGCGTGTGTGCCCGCAGGGCATGGGGCGGCGCCGTTGTCGCCAACAATAATGCTGCCCGCCGCGCCGCTGCCTGCGCAGCCCCGCTTCTCGTCAGCCCAGCGCACCCGCTCATTTTAATGCCCGCGCGCGCTCATTTCAATCCCTGCCATCACGCCGGCCCGCGCCCCTCCCCCTCCTTTGCAGGCCAGGGCGACAAGATGGTGATAAGGGAGGCCCTGCGTCAGCTGGGCCTGCCGCGCGCCGCCGCCAGGGAGAAGCGCGCCATCCAGTTCGGCACGCGCATCGGGAAGCACGCCAACGTCAGGGACTTTGGCAGCGGGCGGCGCGCCAACGCGGCGAGCGCGGGGTCGGTGGCGCTGGGGTCGCTGCCCTGGTCGGCGGTGGGGCCGCCTGGTTGAGGGCGGCCCGGCGGCGGCTGGAGAAAAGGTGGACTGCAGGGGTGGACTGTCAAGTGCTGCTCTTTGGCGGCAGCCATTTGCCGGTATGTTGATCTGACGGAACCATCCAGCTATGAAGGTGTCAAGCAGCTACTGTAAGCATGCAGCCATGTTAGTGCCAGCGGCACAGACATCACGACGCGAGCGAAGGGGACGGGCGGTTACACTGCATGCGCGTGCACGCGCTCCCGCTCAGAGGCGCTCAGAGGCGCTCAGCCAGCGCTCAGCCAGCGGCCTCTCATCATCGTCCGCAGCGTGCGCCTGGTAGCCCCCGCATTGTGGGGCCAATCGGCGTCACGTGAAGGCAGGAGTCCACTCTTGGCTCTGGTTCCATTGCTTGAACTCAAAAAACTTGCCACGCACAAACACAACCAGGTCGCAAACCACACCCGCACCCTCTGCAACCGATAGACCGTCAGGGGGTGGGTCAGGGCTCGGCAGTGCTCTGAAGGAAAGGCTGACGGAGTTGAGACCGCAGGACACGACGGGGGACATTAGCGCGGCCCGACGGTGCTTGCGGTTGGCAAAGCGCGGGAGCTCAGCCGAGGCGGCCGCGCTTCGGGCCCCTGTCCACAGACCCCAGCAGCGCAGCGCTGCCGCCGGTGCGCTTCGCTCCCGCTAGGCTTGGCCGGCCAGTGTCGAAACTCGAGTCCTGCACGCAGACACACAGAGCAGCAGGGGCAGGGGGGTGTGGTGACGAGGCTTGAAACAAGGGGGGAACACGAGCATCTGTGGCCTGCTGAGCAATTAGTGTGACACCGGACTTGCAACCCGGTACACAAAGAGTCCCCCTGATCATGGCTTTCGCTCTGGCGCCACGGCCAACGCTGCACAACCCAGCGCGGCGATGCGCCCCTGCACACCCTGGCGTCATCCCCCCTGCTGCCGCCCTGCAGCCAGTATCCGGCCCCTCACCATCGGCGCAAACGTGCTGCCAAACCCGCCGTTGGCGCCGCCGCCCCCGCCGCCCGCGGCGGCGACGTTGCGGCGCGCGCCACCGCGCGCCGCGGTCTCGCAGCCGTTGACCTTGGCCGCGAACTTGAGGGAGCAGAGGCTCTCGTTGGCGGAGGCAGGCTCGGGGTTGATGTTCACAAACATGAGCGTCTTGCCGTTGCCGCCGAGGCAGGGCTGCGGCGGGGGAAGCGGCGAGGAGATCCGCCGGCGGCAGTTGAAATAGGCGAGCTCAGACGGAGGGGAGTGGCCCACATCGACCGCTGAGCGTCCTGGTGAAGGGCGTTGGGGCTGGGCCCGCAGTAAAACAGCTGCACATTCAGGCGCAAACGCAGTATGCCGATGTGCTGTACAATCCACCTCGCTTGACCCATCGCCGCGCCCCCACCCCTTGATCACCCCAGCGCCGCAAGGCCCCCCCCCTGGCCCCCACCTGCAGCAGGTAGGTCAGCTTCGAGTTGCGGTAGGGGCAATGGGCGCTCTTTGAGGAGAGGGCCGCGAAGACGTCCCCCAGGGCGCTGAGGGACTGGTTGATGCTGCAGGCCTCCTTCTTGCGCTGGTCCTCAGCAAGGGAGCGGTCCAGCCGCTCGCTGGGCGGGGGTCGTGGCGGGTTTTGAGGGTGCACAGCGCGGATCGGTCGAGGAGGGAGCCTGATTGCCTTGCGACATGGGAGGGAGTCGGGTTCTTGGGTGCCTCACGGCGCAAGCGGGCGGCTACGACGCACCAGGGGCGAGCGCTCACCCCCAGCAGCGCCGAAGCCGGGCTCCGCGGCCCCCGCCGCAGCCGCAGCCGCAACCCCAAATCCCCCCCGTGCCTGATGCGCCCCCTGGTCAAAACCGCCGCGGCGTCCGGCGCCCTCCGGCCTCTCTCAGCTTCCCCGCACCTGCCCGCCAGGTCCACGAGGCACAGGCAGCCGCTCAGCCGCGTGCTGCTGGCCGCGTGGGCCCCCGCGATGTACAGCATGAACACCACGTGGCTCCTGCTGCTGGAAGAGTTCATCGCCGTCTCCGCGCACGCCCGCGCCTCCCCCGCGCGCCGCACGAGCTCTGCAGCGTGTCCCGCGCCCGTGACGGGCACGCGCGCCGCGCCGGCGACGGTGGTGTGGCCGCCGGAGGCGTCGTGCTTGATCGCGTTGGCGTCGGCGATGCGGCCGGCGTCGGGGCTGCGCGCGGCGCCGTCGGCGAGGAGGTCCCTGGGGCCATGACGGGTGCGGGTTGGGGTGGCAGAAGGGGCTGGCTGCGAGAGGGCATTATCACAGGCACAGGGTGCTGCAGCAACCAAAGCGGCAAGGCGCTGCAGCGTCGCCACGCTGTTTGGTAGCTAACAACCGTGCGACGCTTGCGGCAGTTGTCTTGATGTGCGAGTCGGTAGAACCCCCTCTCCTCACAGCCCCCAAACCCGACCCTCCCTTTAGACACAACTTGTGAACACCCCGTCCGTCCGACCAGCCCGCTCCACTAGCCGCCGACCGCCCGATGCTCCCATCAGCCCCTCCGCAACCCTCCAACCC
>NW_014012724.1:0-4608 GCF_000611645.1 Monoraphidium neglectum
GGGGCCGGCCGCGCGGCGCGAGGAGTGGCCGACACGCTTCGGGCGCTGGCGGCTGGCAGTCAGGCAGGCGGGGGTCGATCTCGATCTGGAGGGCGGCGGCGCACAGCTGGTCGCGGCCCTGGGCATTCCCGCGGACGGCGGCGCGCTGGTGCGGCCGGACGGCGTTGTAGCTGCGAGCGGGGGCCCGGGCGCCGCAGAGGAGTGGCTCGCGCGGCACGTCGGCGGCACCGGGGCTAGCGCAAAGGCTGCGTGAGGGCTGTGAGTCAGCGGGTGCAAGCGCTGCATGGCAGCGTCCAGAGCTGCGTGCCTATTGGGTCGGCAAGCTGTGTGTTGCAGAAGGGTTTTGCTCTTTTCAAACGTCTGCTTCCTGTGCTGCCTCTTGCAGAGGGTTTTCGCGCACTGAAACATGCAGCAAGCCCTTGTACTGTACCAAGCTGTATGTGAATGACAGCAGGATAGCTGACATCTGAGAGGGCGCGTCGTGCGTCCAGATTGACTGTATTGTACTGGCACTGACAATCTCGGCCGCATGTGCACACCACACCAGGAGTGCAGCTCGCGTGTACTGCTCGCGGGCTGCAGCTGTTCCCATCTTCCCTTGATGCACCTGCTTCGACACTGTGAAGTGTTTGATATACACTCAGATTGCTGGGGATTTGTAACACCCTAGGACACGCAACTGGCAATAAGAAAGCAACACCCCGCAAATTTAGCTTGGTGATTGGCTATTCACAATTCAAGCGGCTGCCTGCGCAGCAGTGCCAACTCACAGCCACCATGTACGCAACCACAACATGTAAGATCAAAAGCTTCGCGCCCCACAGCACAGGTCCTTCTTCAAACCCGCTCCCCAATGGAGTGATGGCCCGGCATCACCACGCCCGCCACTCCTCCGGCCCCCGCGGCCGCGCCAGCGCCGCCACGTCAGCGAGCACGCAGCGCGCCGCGCAGTCCCCGCACACCAGGCGCTGCTTGAAGCCCAGCGCCCCCTCGTTCGCCACGGCCACGTCCAGCGCGCGGCCCTCCGCCGCCTTGAAGCCCCCGCGGCAGGCGCCGCATGTGAAAGTGTGGTCCAGGGGGTCGCGCTGGGCGCCGGGCGCGCCGCCCTCGGCGAAATCGCGCTCCATCGCCTCGCGCAGCTGCAGCTGCGAGCGGACCTGCGGCGCGGGCGGACGCGTCCGGCGGGGGTCCAGGGGTCGGGAGGGGTTGCTAGAAGGAAAGGGAGGGCGAGGGACGACGCAGGGGGCCGCGCAGCTGCAGAGGGAGCACGCCCGTGCAGCGGTCGAGGCTGCGTGTGTACGCACCTCCAGGGCGAGGCCCGATTTTCGTCCGCACGCCGCCCTGATCGCCTTGGACAGGTTGTCAGACAAAATCAGGCCCGCCTGGGGGAAGGGAGGAGGCGGCGGTCCAGCAATAACGTGTGTGTGTGAGTGTATGTGTGCGCGCGCGCGCGTGTGTGTGTGTGTGTGTGTGTGTGTGTGTGCGCGCGCGCGTGCGTGCGTGCGCGTCTGTGTGTGTGTGTCCAAATCAGTGTGCGTGCGTGCATTTTTGTCCATGTGTGCATGCGTGCGTCCATGTGTGTGTGAGAGAGGACAAGCGCTTACACGCGTGTAATGCGCGTGTCTGCGATGCTACATAGGGGCGCACGTGAACGACACAGCGGCCCAAAGCCTCGGGTCACAACAGGGCGACGCCGAAAACGCAGCGCCCCTCAGCTCTCATGGCCTCGGCACTCTTGCCGGAAGCTCCCCTGCAAGCACATCCGCTGCGTCCCCAATGCACTTGGCCCCTCACATCACCCCGCCTCACCTGTGCGCGGCTGGCCGACACGTAAACCAGGTTCAGCTCGTCATCGTGGCCACCAGCAGACCGGTTAGGGGCCTGTCAGGGTGAGAAACAGAGTGTGTGGGGCAACACCCAGGGTGTGTGTGTGTGTGTGTGTGTGTGTGTGTGTGTGTGTGTGTGTGTGTGGGTATGTGTGTAGAAACTGCCACAAGGGAAGGGGATGATTGCTCAGCCATATCAGCCACTGCAGGCGTGATTGCGTGTGCAGCGTCGCCGCACCACGCGTCCGTCAAAAGGGCAGCGCGGCACCAATGCTCACCAAAGCGCGGCGCCGCCATCCACAGAGGGCACGCTCGACTTCAAGCACCGCGTGCTCTCCCCCCCCCCCACACCCTTTGCCCTCACCCTGACGCCTGGAGGGGGCAGCTGGGCAAAGTCCTCCGCCAGCTGTACCCAGCCCTCCTCCAGGCCCTTCATCTTGTGGGCCGTCGACAGGATGTAGCGCGCCTCCTCGCGGGACGGCACCTGCGGCGCGGTGGGCGATGCATGTAGATAGGGCACGCGCCTCGACATACACCGCATGTGTGGCCAATACAGCGCTCTTCTGCGCGACGCGTGCGCTCAATACAGGTATGGAGCCGTGAGCCGCAAATGAATCTATTCAGGCACGTGGGCGCAGCCGCCCCGCGCCCGTCCTCCAGGAGAGGTGTGCGACACCCTCGCACCCGCCGGCCCCGCCCCTGTCGCACACAGGGTGCGCTCTGCTTTGGAAATTCACACCCCGCTCACCCGTGCGGCCCAGACGTCGTCGATGAGCCCGAGCAGGTCCTTGCCATACAGGTCAACCAGCCCCACAGCCGCGCGGATCTCGGGCTCCAGGGCCACGTTGCTCTGCACAGCGGCGGTTGCAATCAGTTACCCGACGCCCCTCAACCGGCCAGCTACATGGATATCACGGCACGCATAGTGCATGTAATGACAGCTCCCATTCGCAGCTGCGGCTGGTGGACTGTGGTGCTGCGGCGGGCGGCACAGGGCGCGCTCGCGCTGCACTTCGCCCCCCCACCCCAGACCAACTACGCACTGTGGGGCGCTGACGGGCGCACCTGGATCTCGACCCATGACTGGTACCTCCCAAACCGGCTGCCATCGCGGTTGCCGAACTTGAAGTCCCACCTGTATACAACACAGGGACGGCAGCGCAGGTCTGGCTGGTGCAGCGAGGGCACGTGTGTCCGTGCGAGAGAGAGCGTCCGCCGGCAGGAAGAGAAGCAGCTGAGCGGACCAGCCCCAATTCCTTCAGCCCCGCAGCTCCCTTGCCGCGTGAGCTCCCAGGCCGGAGGGGATCCGCCGACCGCCGGTCAGATTTAGCCGGGGACCCCCAGCTGCACTCACAGCTCGCCGACCCTCTGAAATAGGTCGACCCCGGGGTAGATGGCCCTCCAATCAGCCCTCCTCCCACCAGGCGCCGCCACCGCCGCCTTGCCGCGCCCCTCGAACCCCCCGCCGCGGCCGCCGCCGCCGCCGCCCCATCCGTCCCCAGGCGGCGCCGCGGCGGCGAGGAACAGCGTGGGCGGCTCCTCCCCGGCCGCGCGCGCGGCGGCCATGAGCGCCACGGCGATCTTGAACCAGGTGGCGTTGTACCTACAGATGATGAGCAGCGGCGGCGGCGGCGCGCCCCCCGGCCCCGCCGGCAGGCGCGCCACAGGCTGCGGGGCGGCCTCTAGATCAGGTCTTTGCGGCGATGTGGGCAGCTTCAGCACCAGCGCCGTCAGCCGCGGCGGCGCGTGCGGCGCCGCCGCATCGCCACCCAGGGCCGCAGGCGGCGCGAGGGGACCGGCGTCGCCCGCCCCCGCCTCGGGCGCCGCCGCGGCGCCGTCGCCGTCGCCGTCGCCGCCGTCGCCGCATGGCTCGCTGAGGGCCCCCGTCAGGTCTGCACGCCTGTATGCATCCTGGACCACCTCCGCTGCCGGCGGTGCCCGCGGCCTGACTAGCGCCAGCAGCGCGGCCAGCGCCGCCGGCGCGGCCAGCGCCGGCGGCGCGGCAAATGCCACGCCTTCCGCGGCCGCCGCGGCCTGCAGCTGCAGGACGGCCGCGGCCTCCGCTTCCAGCACCCCCACGCCCGCCGCCGCGGCCGCGGCCGCCGCCCCTTCGGGCTCCCCTTGCGGGCCGGCCTGAGGCCCCTCGCCGGCCGCTCCTGGCTGTCCGCCCTGCTCGGCGGGCGCCGCCCCATGCCCGTGGGGCGCCGCTGCCGGCAGGATGCGATCCAGTGGCCCCTTCAGGACATACACCGTGGCGTGCGGGTTGCCGAGCCCCACGATGCGGCGCTTCTCCGCGTAGGAGCGGTGCAGGACCCTGCCGGGTCGCAGCCGGCGCGTGGCCGCGGCCGCGGCAGAGAAGCAGGCGGGGCGGGGGAGGGGCGTCGCGTCGGCGGGCGCGTCGCATCCGGAAGTCTAGAAGCCACTGGACCGGCCCGGGGCTCCTCAGACTCAGAAGACCCTGCAGCATTGTTTATCAGTACAAAGGCACGTGCGGCATCCCCGCCCTGCCGACGCGCGCTGCTGCACAGGCCCCCTCTCGCCGCCGCCCTCACGTGTTTGCGACCGCCGTCACCTCCGGCCCCATGCGGAACGACGCGCTGAGGGTGAGGGTGCGGCCCAGGGCGGAGCCGTACATGGCCTCCTCTGTCCAGTGGGCGTCACCCAGGGCGTTGCCGGCGCCATTGAAGGAGTAGATGTGCTGCGCGTGTGTGCGTGTGTGTGTGTGTGTGTGTGTGTGTGTGTGTGTGTGTGTGTGTGTGTGTGAGCGCGCGCTGCGTGTGCG
>NW_014012724.1:5122-8799 GCF_000611645.1 Monoraphidium neglectum
TGTGTGTGTGTGTGTGTGTGTGTGTGTGTGTGTGTGTGTGTGTGTGTGTGAGCGCGCGCTGCGTGTGCGTGTGTGTGTGTGTGTGTGCACCGCATGTTTGCACAATCCACATGGGTGTCAAACCCGTAGGTGCTAAATCACCTTAGGAGGTGCGTGCAGATAGGTGAGGGCAGAGCGTAGTAGCCAGACTGCAGCAGGCGCTCTCAACACCCTGTCTTGGGAAACTCAGCACCGGCACCCCCTCTCGCCCCTGTAGGGGCCGCTGCCCTCACTTCCCCTTTGACCCCAACGGCAAGTCGCAGTCGTTTGTGCGCGGCGCCCCTCTCACCTGGTAGGGGTCCCCCACCAGCACCTTGACGCACGGCTGCCGCAGCAGGAGGCTCAGGGACACCTCGTTGATGTCCTGAGGGCGGGGGTGGGGCGCACGCACATGCAGGAGGTTTGGCCCGCGAGACTCGACCGGCAGGCGGGAGGACAGCATGTGTTTGTTCAAACAAGAACTGCGTCCTTCGCGCCCTCTCTGCTCTATGAAAGGGCTGGTCCTCCCATTTGTCATGATCCCGGTCACACACAGCAGGGGCGTGCTCACTCATCACCCACACATGCGCGGCAGCATGCCCACATATCAGCAAACACATGCTCGCACTCGCGCGACAACAGCTTACGCGTCAGCAGCGTGCGCCCCCCCAGCCACACCTGGGCCTCGTCGATGAGGATAGCATCGTAGGGCAGCCCAGTGTGCGGGTTGACCAGCTGCGGCCTGCCCAGGGACCAGACCTTCAGGTACCCGTTGTGGGGCAGCGGCAGGAACGTCTCGTTGGGGTCTATCATGCGCCGCCACACCCGCTGCGCATACGACTGGTACGGCAGGTCCCTGCAGGACGATTAGTCACGGCATGGGGCGAGCATCGGCATTGAGTGAGCCCCGGGGATGCGTCAGGCGTCAGCCGCTGCGCCGTGCGAGGGCGTTGCGCGGGGTAAGCAGGCGACGACGAGCTGCCATGGCAGAAAGGGGAAGTAAGGGGGCGCTACTCCTGGCGCTTGGCAGCTGCATGGAGAGGCACAGATCTCATGCAGGCTGTCATGCATGCATGCATGCATGTGGGTTCAGGCGGAAGTGAGCAGGCACATCAGGGTCTGCAGTCCACCACGCGCCCACCGGGTGGGTTTCACATCGCGCCCGCCCCTCTGTTTCTCGATTTCGATGCCGCGCTCGACCGCCGCGCGCGCCTTATAGGCGTGCTCCTCTGTCACCTCCTGAGGGGTGGGGGTGCGGTGTTGCAGAGCCCAGTCGGGCGGCCCCAGAAATGAATCGTCCAGTGCAGCAAAATGTCTGGTCGTGGCGATTGTAGAGCATGCGTGCATGTATGCATGCGGGTTGCGGCGATGGCTGAGCCTGTTGCCAACTGGCGCATGCACGCCCCGCATTCCTCACAGCCCGACATGCAACCGGCGCCCAGACAACGGGGCGACAGCGGCGCTTTTTGATGTCTTTGACTCACCTCATCTGACGACGTCATGAACCGCTCGACAGCCATGTGCACGACGCTGGCCTCCTTCACTGTGGGCGCGCTGAGGCCCATGGCCCGCATGAAGTCCCCCATGACCGACTTGACCTGGAGCACGGACGGGGCGCTGCGCGGCGCAGGGGGGCACGGGCAGGAGCGTGGAGGGCTTGCACAGCGTGGAGGGCTTGGAGCAAGTGAGCGCTGCTGCCTTTTAACAGCTGGCGCTTGGAGGCGTTTGCCCAGCAGATGGTAAGTGACTCTTGCGCCACATCCCCCAGGGGTTTGGCGGTTGCAGCACAAGCAATGGCAAAGCGCTCACCGCAGGTCTCCGCAGCGGCGGCTGAGTGGTGTGCGACTGACGGCTTGGTACGCAAGCGAGTGCACAGTCGAGGCGTACGTGTTGGCTGGGAAGATCCGCCGCGCCTCCTCAGCGACCACCTGAGTGTGGGTTGTTGTTGCCATTGCATGTATGGAGACGGGGCTCGCTGCTCCTGTGATTCAGGAGGTCTTCTGAAAAATGTGCACGGGCTAGGGTGCATGCCTGTGTTTTCCAATACAGATTTATACACCTATGTGTAACATATACGGTAAATGCCTGTACATACAACATGAATGTACCTACACCCACCTTGTTGAAAGCGACGTACAGCAGGCTGCGCCCCTGGTGGGCCGCTGCAATGGCCTTCAGGGTGGTGGTCTTGGCGCAGCCCGCAAACGCGATCACTCTGGGCGCGCGCACGCAGCAACGCGATCGCACGCCAGAAGGTGCAGTCAGCGCTTCTGCAGTCAGCAAAGCCTCAAGAGCATTGCTGCCTCAACGTCATCGGTTGGCGGGCAACCGTCCGCGCGGGCGCTGACAAAACCTGAAACTTGTCCCCGTCGGCTGGAATTTTATACATCGCTCACCTGTGCACCATGTTGGGGGTGGGCCCATAGACGGGGGCGTTGTTGGCGCCCAGCTCGAAGGGCAGCAGCGACTGGATGATGGTGACCTGTGAAGTGAGGCGGCAGCATAGTCCATGTCAGCGCGTGCTGCATGGCGCTTCGCACGGCAGTTGGAATCTGCAGCCCAGCAGTCTGCGACGGCTGATTTCATCTCAGCACGAAACAAGGGCAGCGAGCTGAGTAACTTGCCAAGCCCGTTTTACGCAGTACAGCCCCAATGCCAACAATGACCAGTTACAGCCAGTCTGCAGGCAGTCACCAGCCGGCTTCCAGTCAGATACCAGGCAGTCACCAGGCAGTCACCAGGCAGTCACCAGCCAGTCACCCACACCTGCTCGGGCGTCAAGCAGGCGCCGTCCGGCAGCTCCACGCGCGCAGCCGGGTGCGGCAGCCCCGCCTGGCGCCACTCTGGCACCGACTGCATCACCTTGGTGGCCGTGTGGCTGTCGGCAGACTCCAGGTAGGTCAGCGTCTTTCCGAACAGCAGTGGAAGGGGCGAGGATTGGGCAGCAAGGGCACAGGTTTGAGGAAAAGGGTGCATGTTGGGATCGGAAACGGGTTGCCTGGCGTCTGGCTGAGCGAGGGGAGGTGCAGCGCAGGACGCAGGGGACCCGCGGGGGGCACTGCTGGCAATCCAGGGGAGGGGCTGCCTGTCGGACGGCGTACACGCCCCGGAGGCGAAGCTGCTGCTGGCAGCCGGGCGCACCTCCTGCAGGTCTTGGTGCAGCATAGCGTATGGACCGCCCGCGCCCAGCGGCGCCACGCTGCCCGACACCTCCTCGTGCCGCAGCAGCACCAGCACAGCGCACACAAACTCGCGCAGCGCGCAGCGGTCCAGGGGCGCGCCGGCGGCGGCGTCGTCCGAGGGCAGCGCCGGCAGCTCGGCGGCGCCCTGCGACGCCGGCGCGAAGGCAGCCTGCGGCCTGCTGGTCGGAGCGGACGCGGCCCACAGCCGCCGCAGCAGGCGCGCGGGGCCGCCGCCGCCGGCCGGCGCGGCCGCGAACAGCGCCAGCAGCAGCGCGCCCCAGAAGCCGGCCGCCGCCGGAGGGCCCCAGTCCGGAGACGCGAGGACCGCCGCTGCCGCGTCCGCGGGGCCTGGGCCGAGCAGCTGCGAGGCCAGCGCCAGTAGCTGCTCGCGCGTGGCGCGTGCTGGCGCGGGCAGCTCGCGGCCGAGCCGCGCCGCGACGCGACGCGGGCCAGCCGCAGGACGGGGCGGGTGTGGGG
>NW_014012724.1:8958-15522 GCF_000611645.1 Monoraphidium neglectum
GGGCGGGTGTGGGGCGCGTCCGCCGCTCCTTGGTCCAAGGCGAAAGCACCTGCGCCGGCCCCGCCGGCGTGCAGCATGGCCTGCAGCACCCCCGGCAGCGCGGCCAGCATTTCCTCGTCCTCCTCATCGTCTTCCTCCTCGTCATCCTCGTGCTGCTGCTGCTGCTGCTGCTGCTGCTGCTCGTCCTGCTGCTGCTGCTGCTGCTGCTCGTCCTGCTGCTGCTGCTCGCCGTGCTGCTGATGCGGCTGCTGCTCGTCCTGCTGCTCACCCTGCTGCTCAGGAGGCGGCGCATCGAACGCGCCCTGCCAGGCTTCCTCTTGGATTGCGTCTTGGGGGTAGTGCTGTACGGTCGCACCGGTGACGAAGCCGGGGGGCAGGCGGAGGGTGCGTCCACGTGTCGCGCCCTCCTTGCGGCTCCAGTAGCGCAGGGGCTGCGGTTGAGCGGTCACAAGTGACACATGGTGGTTGACGGCCCGAACATGTGTGTGGCAGCAAAGGCTACAGAGGTAGAGGGGCGGCAGGGGCGACAGCGGCGAGCGCAGCTACCAACAGCGCATGGGGCATCGAAGCAAGCATCAAACCAGGCTTGAAGGGTTGACGTCATCGTGGAGTCTAAACGATAGTGGCCTCCAAGGTGGGCAAATAAGCGTACCGAGGGCTTCGAGAATGCCTCCTTGAAGGCGTTGGTGTAGGTGGTGCACGTGGCGGCCAGGCGCAGCACTTCGGCAGTTGACAGAAAGTTGCTGAAGCTCTCCAGGAGATCCGTGTCGTCCAGCGGGCAGGGTGCCATGGTTGGCTGCGTTGCACTCAAACCTTGCGTAGGGTGAGGGCTGCTGACGGACGCGTCCGAGGTGGCGCTAGGGCGCAGCAGACCGAAGACATGCCGCGGGCCCAGGGGCCAGAGCGCAGCAGCGCAGGTGTCAGTGCTCAAGCACGCGCCAGAGTCAAATAATGCACGTTGAATCCTTTTGTGACGCTCCGCAGGCTGTTCCTGCCTTTACGAGGCGTTTGAGCAGCACGCACTGCGCATACGGCTCGCTAGTGACTCGAGAGTCTCGAAGGCCCCCGCTAACTGTTGTGACGACACGATAGGCATATAAAACGTGAGCGCATCTGTTCCAAATAAATTCTCCACCGAGTAGATCCGCAGCATTTGCCTCGTGCTGCGGGTGCTGTGCTGGGCCGACTCGCACTCTCAGGACAACGTGAACGGCAATTCTTGCGTGTGGATCACAGTTAGGAAATTAATATCATGCTTTGTGATCCAAGAAAACTTGATACACGACATCCTTGCACCGGCAGCGCATGACTCAGCGCTGCACATCGTCGCGTGCGGGCTGGACGATCGCACTTGAGACGAGCAGCAGCTACTCCAGGATCAGCTTACACCCTACATGGCATGCATATATGACATCCACGCCTCATGGGAGGACAACCTGCGGCGAGGTCCCAGCTACAACGGCCCTCTGCCGCTAGATCGCGCACGGCCGCCGCCAGACCAGTGGTTTGATTTCCTGGGCTTCAAGGTGGGCGCCATGTGAGGGCCCATGTGCCGCACATGTTGAGCATGCAGGCAGCATGGGTTCAGCGGCAGCGCACGCGCCAGAGGCGATCGAGGCGGCAGCAACGATGCATTTGCCCCCCGGTCTGTCTCATGGCCCCGCGCGTCTTGATCGTGGGGCGCAGGTCGCGTCCCGCCTGGGCGTGCCGGCAGGGCCGCTCCTGGACAGCAAGTGGACCACTCTGGCGGCGCGGCTGGGTTATGACATCGTCACCTACAAGACAGTGCGCTCCTCTTACAGCCCGGGCCACGCTCCACCAAATGTGCTGTACCTGGAACTGCCCGGGCAGCTGCCCGCGGCTGCAGCAGCCGGCGCGCCGCCGCTCACGGTGCGCGCACTCGCAGACGCGGTAAGGGCGAGGAAGGGAGATGCAGCAAGAGGCGCATTATCATTTGGGACGGCGACGCGGGAGGGTTCGTTGCCAGCGCAAGGGGGTTGCAGGTCAGCGGCCCGTGAGCGAGGGCACTGGTCATCAGCAGGCGACCTGTCAGAATTCGCTACTGATTATCAGCCCCTCCCTTGTCATGCTGCAGGCGGCCAGCCAGGAGCCCTCCTGCTGCTCCGCAATGCCCAGCACACCGGGCGCCTTCGGCCACGCCGCCACCACCAACGGCCGCTCAGATCGCTCAAACGGCTGCACGTCTGGGGGCGCCGCGGCCGCCCCATCCGCGGCTGCGCCACCACCTTCGTTCGCATCTGCCGCCGACATAGCCATCACAAACAGCTTTGGCATGCCCAGCATGGGACCTGAATACCTGCTCAGCGACATTCCAAAGGCGCAGGCGGCGCTGGGGCCCGGACAGGTGCGCTCGCTGGGCGCTTACTGTGGAGCAGGCTGCTTTGACAGCTTTGTTGGCCAAGGTTGAGCCGTTTGGCCGCCAGGACCGGTGCTTGACACCTGAGGGGAGGCGCGCCGAGGGGTTTTGAGCGCTGCTGCACCTAGGCAGACCCGAATGCCCGTTGTCATCCTTCGCCCGCCCGCCGGCCATGCTGCTTGCGTCCCCGCAGCTGCTGGTCATCTCGGTGACGGGCTCCCCGGACCGCGCGGACGGCGTCAGCTTCGCCGATGACTTTGTTGAGGCGGCTCAACTGGCCAAGGCCGCTGGTGGGTGGTTGAGGGTGTGCTGGGATGCAGCAGGCTACCCAGGCTCAACCCCGAGGCTCCAGCTGGAGCCTGGGACATCGCGGGGTGCAGCGAGGAACCCGCAGCCGAGGGCCGCCGGTCAGCACCGCAGGGTGGATGGTGCACCCGTTGTAGTCTTGAGCCACCGACTCGCCCTGCCTCTGGCTCGGCCTCCCCGTCTCTCGCGCCGTAGAGCGCCGCAGCTCGCCCAAGGCACCCATCTGTCCCCCGCTCTTCATCTTTTTTTCATGTCCCTCTCCTCCCGCGCAGGCGCCCGGGTGGTAGAGGCCAACTACTCGTGCCCCAACGTGGGCCGCGGCCAGGGCGCCCTATACACCGACCCCGCCCAGGTCTCGGCCATCACGCGCGCGCTGGTGGCGGCGCTCGGCCCGGAGGTGGGCGGGGCGCGGCCGGCTCAGCAGGGACGCGGCTGTGACACGCTGAGTTATGTGAAGTGCCCGCATGTGGCGATGCCTCGTTAATGATGGCCGCGCGTCGCGTGCGCGGCACTGGTGTTTGAGACCAACCACTGTCTAGGCGGAGTCGGGACGTGGTCAAGATTTTTGACCAGGTGGGAGACAAGACCGGCAAGCGCAGGCATTTATGTGGCGCTGCCGCCCATTGCCCGCGCCCGCAGGTGCCCCTCATAATCAAGGTGGGCGCCTTTGAGAGCCCAGAGCTCCTGGCTCAGGTGCTGGAGGCTGCAGCGGGCGCGGGGGCGCGCGGCGTGGCCGGGATCAACGGCCTCAGCAGGTGTGGGGAGGGCCCCGGGGCGCGGCCGGCCCTGCAGCAGGGCGGCCAACGAACGGCCTGGCGTTGCTGCCAGCAGAAGCGCCGCGCCTCTGTGCAACGCTGGCCCTGCATCGGCAGCCTCACAAACGCACCGGATAGTGGGCGCATGTACAGATGCCACCTGCTTTTGTACACACATGCATCCTTGTTGACGCTGCACTGCCACCTTGCGCTCCCGCAGGGCCATCGTGACGCGGGACGGCGCCCCCGCGCTCGGCCTCGACCGCCCGACCAGCGGCGTCTGCGGCGCCCCCATCCGCGCCGCCGCGCTCGCGTTCGTCGCGGCGGCGCGCGCCGCCATTGACGCAGGGCGCCTGGGGCTGGCCCTGGTGGGCGTAGGCGGCGTCGCGGCGCCGGAACATGTCGATGCCATGCTGGCGGCCGGGGCCGATGTGGTCCAGAGCGCCACCGGGATTATGTGGCACCCGGGGCTGGCGGCTGAGTATCACGAGCAACAGCAGCGGCGGGCGGCGGCAAGGCCAGGCCGGCCCGCCGGGGCCGCGTAGGGTACGAGTGATGGGTGGGTCTGCACCAGAACCCGCTTGTGGCGGCAGAGGGAGCTGCTGCCGAGTGGAATCGTTCCTGTCTGCAGGGCGGAAAAGCGTGGCGCTCCTGCATTCTAGGGTCAGCGCGTGCACGTGGGCTTGCCCCGTTACACCGCAGCTCCTGGCACGAGAAAAAAAGAGCTTGCTGCCCCTTTGACCACACGCGCTCAAGCCAGGCCTGCGGTCATCCACACACCCTAGATGGGTTGAACCCGTGCTATAGAATATCACTGCGCCCAAGCCCGGCGTCGCTGCCGCAAGGCCGTGTGTGCCAGCGGTCCAGCAGCGCCGTGCCACTGCGCAGCTATTGGTAGGGCCCTAGGCTAAACCCTGGGCTAAACCCTATCTTGGCATGCCGCAAGGGCGCTAGCTGGTGCATCAGCGGCGGCGCAAAGGCGGAGCGAATTGCGATCGACGCGCCTCCGCCCCGTCATCCCGCCGCCTGTCGCACCGGCGGCCACACTCACTCACCATACGTGTGAACACTTGCTTCAGATTGCATCTCACGCACTGCGTCGTCGGCCCAATGCGCGTAACCTGGCATCCTGCGCTGCAAAAGGCTCAGCCCAGTTTACACCGAGTCAGGGGCGGGTTCCAGAAGTCTGGTGCATGTGTTTTGATGCAGGTTGCATGCGGTGCTCATGAAAGGGACCCAAAGCGCTGCGCAGCGCCTGCGGTGAACTCGTCCTGCCGGGAGGCGTCGAGCACTGGCGGTCTGGCCGACAGCAAGGTGTCAGCGGCGCGGAGCAAAAGGGCGCGCGCACGCTATGACACACCAGGCACATTTGGATGGGTCAAAAGGGGAGGGATTGCGAGCAGTGTGGGGTCACAGGGGTATCTAGTCCGCGCACACAGCATGAGCGCGCTGGCTCGTCTATGCATGCTTCAGCAGTCCTGGTAAAGTGCGCGTGTTCAGCCAAAACGCCGCCAGTCGGGCCGGAGTCCACCGGCTGCGGCCACGCACGTGGGCAGCTGCCAGCGACAGGGGCCCGCGCGCAGCTAGCCTGTTGGGCGGCACGGGGGGAGGGCTGTGCATGAAGTGCCGAGGGCCCAGCCGCGGAGGCCGGCTTCATGGGGCCAGTGTTGCACAGGCCGTCAGCCTTGGCCACAGGAGGCGCGCCTCACAGCACAGCGCGGCCGCAAACCGCAGCCCAGCGCGGGGCTGGCGCCGCGCAACGCCATCACGCGCGTGCACGCAGCCACACAGGCGCGTTGATTGATGGACGGGCGGTCAGAGGAGCTGGATTGGCAGGAAGGGAGGGACTGCGCGGTAAAGGGCCGCGGCTGTGGGGTTGCTGAGGGCGCGGCGCGGCCGCGGTCGCGCCGCAGCCGACGTCAGCGGGCCCAAACCCAGCATCCACTCCCCAGCGGCAGCATCACCCCATCAAGTGATTTCGGTGCTGGCTAAGCTGGCCCCGCTACGAGGCGGCCTGTGGGGACCGCTGCTGCGGGGCGACCAAATACACGTGGGTGGCGGGTCGAAGGGTGGCGCGTTGGGCGCACGCTCACGGCAAACGCCCTTTTCAAAGAGTCCTCGTCGCACTGGATCAACCCCGCTGCGGGGCTGACCGAGCCCTGCCGCCGCTGCGCGCCACGACACGCCGCGGCGGGTGCGAATGACGCAAGGCCACGCAATTGGCCCGATTGTGACTGGGAAGCGAAAGGTGATGCCCAGGCTTGAAGTGGCAGTATTGATTAAGGACCTGCCTGGGGTGACAGGCCGTCAAAAACGTGTCAAACGTGCGCGGCGTGCCGTGCAGGCAACTCAGAAAAGCGCCGCCGCGTCCCAGGGGCACGCGCCAGGGTCCGGCGCCGCTAGCCCGCGCGTGCGGCCGCCTCACCGCGGCACACGCGGCGGCGCGGCGCCGGCGCCCGGCGGCGGCGCCTGCAGGCCGGCGCGCGCAGCACGGGGCTGCGCGCCGCCGGCCCCGCCGGCGGTGCCGCCGGCTGGGCGTGGGCCGGGCCCCAGCGAAGAGCTGCCGTCCCCCTCACTAACCTCATCGATCCGCACCATGCGGCTGCCGTCGACAGTAGAATGCGGCTCCTGGGGCGCCGCCGCCGCCCCTGCCGCCGCCTGCTGCTGCTGCTGCTGCTGCTGCTGCTGCAGCTGCTGTGCGACTGCGGCGAGGACCTGCGGCTCGTGCCACATGGAATACGAGGAGGCAGAAGGCTGGAAGCTGTCTCCGCTCATCCCGCTGGAGATCTCCGCCGGATCATCCGGCCGCCACTGCCGGTGGTGATGCTCCCCGTGCCCCTGCCCCTGCTGCCCCTCATGCTGCCCTTGCTTTTGGGGCTCCAGCTGCGGAACAAAGCCGCCGCCGCCGCCGGACACGGGTGCCCCCGGCAAGGGGCCGCTCGGCGGCGGCGACGAAACGAGGCGGCCGCCCCCGCGCACGGGCGCGGCGCTGGCGTTGTCGGACGCGCTCGCCGCGGCGACGTCCAAGCTGGGCGCCAGGCCGAGCGTGAACGTGCTGCCCAGGGTGCTGCCCAGCGCGGCGGCGCCGCCGCTGGCCGGCTGCGCCAGCCGCTCGCTCAGCGCCTG
>NW_014012724.1:16249-18649 GCF_000611645.1 Monoraphidium neglectum
CCGCGCGCCGGCAAACGCGTCGGCGCCGGGCAGGGACGCGGCGGCGGCGGGCGCAGCGGTGGCGGCCCCGACGCTGGCGGCGGCGGGGAGCAGCGTTGCGCCATCTGGGGCTATGCGGCGGCGGATGTGCTGCAGCTCGTGCGCCACCTGCTCGAAGGTCGGCCTGCCGGGGGGTGGGGGGGGGGGGTCGGCACGGGGCAGCAGGCCGGCGGGCGCGAAGTTTGCAGGCGCTCGCCAAACGCGGCGTTCACGGAAGCGGCGGGGCTGTGGTTGGGCCGGGCGCCGTGCGGCTGCGCCCCAAGTGGGTGCGGAAGAACGGGGTGCAGTGCAGGGTGGCGGACGAGATTGCGGGCCTGGACTGGCAATGGCTGGGCGCGGGCAGGGCAGCAGGGGCCAGCAAAACCCAGACACGGCCTGATGCCCGCTGCCCAAAGCCACAGCCAGCACGCGCCCGCCTCGCGGCTGCCTCGCGCCCGCCGCTCCACCAAGCCGCGCGGCAGGCCGCCGGGCAGGGGCGCCCCACCAAGCATACGCAGGAGCCCCCCCCCTCTGTGCCCGAAGTGGCGCCCCTGACCTGATGGAGGGGTCACTCTCCCAGCAGCGCACCGCCAGCAGCTGGAACTCAAACGGGCACGCCGCCGGGAACACTGCGCGGCACGGCGGCGCGCGGGCGCGCGGAACGCAGGGTAAGGGCCGGCGAAGGAGGTCGGGCAGGCGCCTGAGCGCGGACGAAACGCGCGGGGCACCCACGTGCGCGCGGCGGCGCCCCGGCGCGGGCCCCCACCTTTAGTCATTGCCAGCCGTCCAGGCTATGCGATGGGCATGCCCCCGCGGCCCGCGGAGCTCTCCAGCCCCTCCCCACAACTGCGCCCTCCAACCCCGCCCCGATCCTGGTAGCCCCGCACCCTTCTACAATCTCGCTCCTCCTCTTTCACAAGCAAAGCCCAGCTACCACGATCCATCACTCCCCCCCAAATGAGTGACCAATCCCCCAGCCGTTGGCCCCCCATCCGCCCACCTGGCCGCCTGTTGAGGCGCACGACCTCGTACCCGAGCATGGCCTTGGCCACGCCCTTGAAGGCGCTCTCCCCGGTGTACAGCTCATACAGCAGTATGCCAAACGCGTACACGTCACTGGGGCGGGAGATGCGGCCCAAGTCTAGCGTCTCGGGGGCCTTTTGGGGGGTGGGGGTGGGGTGGGGGTTTCGAGGGTTGTTGGAGGTGCGGGGTTGTTCCCTGTCAACAAGGGGTGTCCCCTCGCTGCCCGGGAAGCGTGAGATATTTATCACCAGTGTGTGTGGGGGCAGGGTGAGGTGGGGTTGAGGGGGCGATGCAAGGTAGGGTGCGGGCGCACCCGCGAGGAGCAAGCCAGGCGGGACGGGCGCAGGCGCGCGGGCGTGCGGGCGTGGGTGCACGAGGGCGGCCGCGAGCTGAAGCGGCGGGTATCTGACAGCTGCACGTGGCGGCCATAGACCGGGCGCAGCACTCCCCAGCCGGCACGCACGCCTCGGGCCCCTCCGGGCGGCGCACCATGTGAGTCATCGTGCCCTGTCGGGCGGCGCAGCAGGGGGTGGGTTGGGGGAGAGGCAGGCGCGGCAGGGTGCTGGGTGCAGGCAATAGAGGTGTCAGCATGTCTCCCGCAGTCAACTAACCTAACACCCCCCATCTTTGAACCAAGATAGCTGAACGCTGAATGCCGCCTGCAGCAAAAATGCATGGACGTCTGCGCATCTGCAGGGCGAGGGGCGCGGCGCATGAGTACGCAAGAGGGGGCTGACATGGCGCGCACCTGGAACAAGTTGCTGATGTGCGTGGCGCCCGGGTCGATGCGGATTGACAGCCCAAAGTCCCCGACCTGGGGTGTTGGGGGGAGAGGGGGCAGGCTGTGTGAGCTCCTGGAGTTTTATAGAACAGAATTGGGGAGGGCGGGGCTGGGAACGGCAAGATGAAGGCGCACGGCTGGATGAGAAGGATGCGGATCAAAATCAAAGTGCTGACGCCGAGGGCCGCACACCGAAACGAAGCAGGCGGGCCGCAACGGGCGCGTCGGGGGCGGGGCGCGGGCAGCCCCACCTTTGCGGTGAACCCGCGTGGGTCGGTGCCCGTGGACTTGAGCAGCACGTTGCGCGCCTGGTGAGTGGGGGGAGGGGCAGGGCGAAGCCGCGATTGGGGCGCGAGGAGGGCCGGGGCCGCGCGACAAGGCGCCCCCGGATCTCGAGGCGCGCCGGCGCGCACGCGCTGCGCGTGCGCGCACACACCGGCAGGGGTAAATGAGTGCCTGCATTGCTTTGCAACACCCTCCCCCTTGCTCAATTTAACACGCAAACAAACACACACACACACACACACACACACACACACACACACACACAAAACACACACACACACACACACACACAC
>NW_014012724.1:19195-20052 GCF_000611645.1 Monoraphidium neglectum
CACCCACCCACCTTGAGGTCAGCGTGCACCACATTGTTCTCATGCAGGAAGACCATCGCGTTGGCCACGTCCAGCGCCGTCGCCACCACACCCGCCAGGTCACGGCCGCCGTCCGGGCGGCGGAAGCAGCCGGCGTTGAGCAGCTGCCGCATGGTGCCCTTGTCGCAGTACTCCAGCACCAGGCGCACCTGGCAGGGCGCACGCGCGCGTGTGTATGTGTGCGTGTGTGTGCGTGGCTGTGTGTGTGTGCGTGTGTATGCATGTGTGTGTGCATGTGTGCGTGCGTGTGTGCGTACGTGTGTGCGTGCGCGCGCACATGTGCGTGTGCATATCAAGTGTTGGAGAAGGGGGAAGGTGGGTGGACAAATTATGTGTTCAAGGCAGCAGCTTGTGCGCTCGGGAGCGTCCCGCACCTGCCTGCCGCCCATAGCACGCAAAGCGTGTTCAGAGATCCCAGGTCACCGCTGACAGGGGCCGCGGCTCCCCAGGAACAGCAACAGCCCCTGGCTGCGAGCCCTCACAAGAGACACACACAAGCAGAGCAACCGGGGCCGCGGCAACCCCGCACCTCCCAGCTGTGTATGCCGTCCTCCTTGGTGCCGACCGCCTCCTCAAACGTGGCGTGGCTGCCGTCCAGATGGAGGCTCCTGCCGGTCACCGCGCCCGCGGGCGGCGCGGGCGCGCTGCCGCGCACGGGGGAGACCGCGTACGTGTAGGTGTGCACAATCTGTGTGTGTGTGTGTGTGTGTGTGTGTGTGTGTGTGTGTGTGTGTGTGTGTGTGTGCGTGTGCAGGGGGAAGCAGAGGGGCCGGGCCGGGGTTGGGCGGGGCGGTCTGCCGAGCGGCTGGGTCTATGGC
>NW_014012723.1:0-3424 GCF_000611645.1 Monoraphidium neglectum
GGGCCGCGGCGGTCGGCTGCGGCCCGGGCGCCGTCCGGCTCGTTTTCAGGGGCTGTGGATGAGAAGAGGATCTCTTTAGCCCTGGGCAGCAATTTGTAAGGACCCGCCAGCTTCGGCAATTCGATGGCAGCCGCTGGCGCCCCCTGCGGCTGCCCGTCCCGCCCACGCTCCCGCCCCCAGTCCCGCCCCTGCGGCTGCCCCCCGCGGCTGTCGCGATCCGCGCCCACGCGCCTCCGCAGCCGCCCGCTACGACCATCGTCGGTGTCGCCGCCGCCGCCGACGCCGTCGCTGAGCTGGCGCGCGGCAGTTCGGCCGTTCTGGTGCTGCGGAGGGCTGCCAGCCGACAGCCTTCGCCGCTGCCACTGCCACTGCTGCCGCTGCTGCCGGCCCTCGTCGCTGTCGGACGGCACAAGCGCATCCTTATCAGAGCCATGCCTCTGACCCTGACCCTGACCCTGTGCCTGCCCCTGACCCTGCCCGACACCCTGCTCCTGACCCTGCCCATCACCCTGCCCCTGACCCTGCCACTCCCCCCGAACCGCCCCCTGCCGCTGCGCCGTGCGCGCGCCTGGCCTCAACCGCGGATCCCGTGCCTGCAGGTCCGGCAGGTGTGCTCGCCGCACCCCCAGCTGCGAGGGATCGTCCGCGTGCGCCTGCAGCCCGTTCTTCTGCTCCTCCTCCTGCTGCTCCCGCTGCTCTCGCCGCTGCTGCCGCTGCTGCCGCTGCCGCAGCTGCGGCTGCTGTTGCTTCTGCTGCTGCTGCTGCTGCTGCTGCTGCTGCCGCTGCTCCTCGTCGCTGCCCCCGCTGCTGCCATCGTCCAGCACCTGCACCCGCTGCGCCAGCCGCCGCGGCCGCAGCAGCCGCGCGCGGCGGGCCGCGGCGGCCTGAGCCGGCATGCTGACGCCATCAAGCAAATCGATGACATCACTATCATCCCCGTCGTCCTGGGCGTTGGCCTGATCGGAGCCACAATTTGCGAACTGCATCTGGGGACCCGGCCGATGTGCTGCGCCGGCCGCTGCGCCGCCGCGGCCCCGCTTCCGGCTGCCTGACGGTGCGTGCGCCGGGGATGCGCGTGCGGGGCGCCTGCTTGCCACCCTGCGCCCCTGCGGCTGGGGCCCCTGCGCAAATGCATGCGCAGGGTCCTGCTGCTGCTGCTGCTGCTGCTGCTGCTGCTGCTGCTGCTGCTGCTGCTGCTGCTGCTGCTGCTGCTGCTGCTGCTGCTGCTGCTGCTGCTGCTGCCGCTGCTGCTCGCGCTCTAAATGGTCTTCGAAGCTGCTCCCACCCAGATCCATGCTGCCCGTCGGGCCGAGCGGCGAGTCCGGCCACTGCTCAGCATGCGCAGGGCGCTCCTCTGGAAGCTCCCAGAACGGCTCCGCCGCCGCAGCGGCAGCAGCCGCGTCGTCCTCTGTGGGTTCATCAGAAAACAGGCTGTAGAAGACCTGATAGGATAGGGTCCGACCGTGTCGGGGGTCACGAGGGGCGCGGCGGTGGGGGCGGGGCGGGACGGCAGTCGGCGGGGCGCAGCGGCGGCGCTTCGCGGCGGGGGGCCGGCTGCGTGTGTCGCGATCGAGAGCTCTGCCGATGCGGCGCCGGCCGCCGGCGCACTCTTGGCGCCGGCTCGCGCGGGCGGACGCCGCCACGTGTTTGCGCTGTGCTCTGAGAGCTTGCCGCAGCTGCGGCGGACGGTATGTGGAGCTGCAAGCGAGCATGAGCACTTGCAGCCCCTGGTTGCGGATGCTTGCATGTTGTGCGTTTCTGGATGTTGCAACCAGAACCTGGGCAGGGGAGCGCAGCGCAGCGCGAGCCGCCCAGCGCGAGGTGCGGTCGCAGCGGCACACCTGCTTGTGGACGCGCATCACGCCACAGGCATCCCCGCTCGCGGATGACTAGGATCGCGACCTACAAGTGATAGGCCACATGTTCAAACATGTGGGCAAGCACGGCAGGGAACGTGAGGAGTGTGCGTGGGGATATCAATCGGGTCTGAAAACATAGGTTTGTAACATGTTCTTACAGACAAGTATCTAAGCCACGTAGATCATCTCACGATACGGTCAAGTCGGTGTCCTCATGGTCCTCATTAGTGATCTGGTCTCGTTGCTGTTCTGACGCCGTTGCTGCAAGTCGCACTTTAATCGTGGGTGCGTGATTGCTTCAGTACATACACCACACATTACACCTGATAAACAAAATGATCAATTGCTATTCCCTCACTCTTCAGCAGTTGACCACCACTGTGTATTGATTTTTTGTTTGACTTCTGCGCACAGACACCCCTCGGTGGCTAAAACAAGACTGCTTGCTGCTGCAATGCTCATCAGAATGACAACACACATCATCACAATCAACGCCTTGTGTTACATTTGCAATGTGGCCAATATGGTTCGATACATCAGTCCCACAAACCAAAAGCCTCACTCACATTCAATCCTGTAAGGGCACTGCCTAGACCGTTCCGAGCGCATGATCACCTCGCCCCTACACTCATGATGAAATCAAAGACAACCATCCTGCTGGTCCCAGAGCCAACCCTGATTTCAGCAGAGAAACAGCAACACATCGCGCGGCTGCATTCATTGCATTCATGTGAACAAGGTCAGCATTTCCTTCACATGACTTGCAAACATAGCACCGCCGGCAGTCTATTGCATACCGCCACCGTAGTGCTGGTCGTACATGGAGGTGGCCTTTTGCTGGGCCGCAGCGACCGTTTGCGCTGTTGGTAGGTTTGAGCATGGCAAACAGGTGTTGGGACGCGAGCAGTGGGGTAAGCGTACTATTAGGACAGGATAGGGTTTTAGCAGTGGTTGGGGGGTGGGGACAACCCTCCACACAGAATGCGTATGATAGGCTGCTAGCTGATGATACGCCCAATGATACGCCCGTTGGACAAGGTGCATGGTCCGCGGCTTGCTGCAAGAGGTTTTCTGCTACAAAGAATGGCCTGGATAGGGTCGGCTGAGCCGAGGTCATTAAATGTGACCGATCAGGCTCAGGGTCAACCTTGGCCCCATCAACGAAGGCCGCAGGCATCCAGCGCCCGCTCACCGCGCTCCTCGCGACCCAGGCCGCGGCTCTCGGCTAGGCGGTCAGCCTCGGCCCCTGCGATGCTCGCGAGGACCTCCCTGGAGGCGACGGCAGCGGCAGCGGCAGCGATTGGTGTTATTGTTTGGTTTTTGAGGGGCGTGAGGGGCAGGCGTGTGCAACAAGCACACAGGCTAGGGCGCTGTGCGTGTGGGTGGGCAACGAAGCCATCCATGGCGGCAGCACAACCAACAATTCACATGCAAAAGTGAGTACGTTTGACCGCTTCGGTCCTATTCACAACGTGTGCGTGACGTGCAGAGCCCTTGGAGAGAAAAAGCGTCCCGTTTCTTGCCGGCTCATGGGTCCCCCCCCCCCCCCCCCCCCCCCCCCCCCC
>NW_014012723.1:4063-5355 GCF_000611645.1 Monoraphidium neglectum
TGCCCCACCTGGCCTTCGTGTGGTCGCTGAAGCCCTCGCGTTCGCGGCGCTTCTCAAACTCGTGCATCGCGTAGAAGCTGACGGCGCCTGGCAAAGCAGGGAAAGGGGGTTTTTGCAACTAAATCGCCCACGTTGCATGCACAGCTGTGGCTCAGGGTGTGTGCAGGTGAGCTTGATGCGACAGCTTGACCACGAAACAGGGCGTTTGATCGGATCTGAGCCCACTTGCAATTGCTTTGGGCGATGGCCGCCCGTCAGCTGCGGTCACGGCATGCTGCGCATCTGCCACAACGCTAACTGTCGTATGCAATGCCAGCAGCCGCCAGCTGGCGGCAGCGAGTCAGCGGTGCACTGCACCCAGGCACGAACCTGCGAGCGCCTCGTGGCCGAGGGAGGGGCCGGCGCCGCCGCCCTCATAAATTGCCTTGTAGGCCTTCTCTGCAGGCGCACAATGGGGGCAGGTAGGGGGGAGCATAGGAGGTCCCATCAATGGTGCAGCGCAGCAGGACCAGGGGCTGCCGAAATGCATGCATGGACATGTGGCCGCGTGCGTGATTTGGGCGGATTGGCACGCGAACAGAGATGCTCATGTTTGAAGTCTTTCAGAAATCATGAGCTACTTTCATGCCTGCTCAGAAAAGGTCGACCGTGCACTTGATAAAGGCAATCAAGGGGCTCGCATGGCAGTTGTTGGTTTTTTCGTGCTGTTGGGCATTGGCACGACCCGCAAGCCTGCCAGCCCGCCCACCCTCGTCGTGGTGGTGACCGATCCAGGAGAACACCATTTTTGAGCCTTTGAAACTGAATGCGTGTGCTTGTGTGCAACTTCGGGGGCGGGTCGTGGTTTTCGGGTTGCTCTCGTCGTGATTCAGCGGTAGATCGGATCTGGCTTTGCGCAACAACTAGTTATATGACTTTGATTCGTGTATATATACCTATGCTGGAGGCGTATGACTCGACATTATCGCGACACGGCTTCCGACATTACTCTTTCAAGGCGGCCCAAGCCCAAGCGAAGTGGGTCGGCTGCCCCGGGAGTCTAAAGGCAAAGCTGATCTGGCGTCACACTTGCGAGAGCGACCAGTTGCCGTGCCTTGTTGTGCCATTGACAGTTGGGAGCGGTTGGCGCAATCGATGGTGTGCAGGCAGTTGCCCAGGCTCAGCGCCTGTGGCATGTGTGCACGACCTCAGGCAAGCAGCAGTCAAAATTCACGCCCTCAAATGCAACTGCGCTCTCAATCCAGTTGTTCTGATGGTCAAGCAGTGGCGAGGCTCCGGGAGCCGGCAAGCGG
>NW_014012723.1:5608-9473 GCF_000611645.1 Monoraphidium neglectum
GGGGGGGGGGGAAGGGGGGAGGTTCAGCAATTGGCAAGTGCGTGCTCATGACGCACAACAGGTCCAGTATATAAGACAAGGGTAAGACGACTCAGAGACATGGCAAGACCCTCAGAATTGAGAGGGAAGAATGCTCAGAAAGGTGGCAGAACAATTAAGGAGGGGCCGCAGCGGCAGCGCCGGCGGCGCACAGGGGGGGGGGGCGGGCAGGAGGGGCGCCCAGTGCAAGCGGCAGGCTTGGCTACCGCTCCTGACGAGGCGCACCACGCCATGTACGCCCTGCGCGCAGTGGCGGCGGCAAACACCCCGAGCTGCCTGTTGCAGACATCTCCCACCTGCTGTGATCCGTCCACGCTGGGGGCTTGGCAGGCGTGGGGGTTTGCAGGTGTGAGGGACTGAAGCATCATTGTAGCCCTGTATCATACCAATTGTTGCTATTGGGGTGACAATTAATATGATATAGGGCTACAGTAATTGGGGATTGACTGGGACATTCCTTGGTGGGGGGGTGGCGGCTCCCCCTGCAGGAGCGGCAGAGCGCCGCGAAAGAGCGCAGGATGCAGCCGCAACAGCAACGGCATGCGTACATAGAGGTGGGTACGTCGCGTAGCAGGCTGCCCCTCGTGACCTTGGCAGCGATCAAACCGGCAGCGACCCTTGCCTGCAACGAGTGAAGCGCCGCAACAGCAACTACCCGCAAGGATGCGTACATGCGCACGGCCCTGTCGAAACGTTTCATGGGCCGCACATAGCTTGTATTTGTGTGCAGCCAGTTGCTGAGCAACTGGCAGGCCCCGGGATGACAACAGCCCACACATACAGTGATTCAGGGTCGCTCGATTGCTGATATATCTGGCATCAGCCCCGCATTGCTCTGGACCACTGCAGCGGCGCATGCCAGTAGTGGCTCTAGCTGGGCAGATAGAGGCCAGGGCCCGCCAGGAATGGCGCGTGGCAGACTGGGAAAATAGTCCACCCCACCCCTCCCTCTGCAACAACATCCAGTTCAACAACATCCACTTTGAATACATTGATCTGATTTGGCTGTTCCAGGGTCGCGACACTCGGGGGCTTGGCATACTCAGAAAGGAGGCAGGCTGGACAACCCACCAACAAACACCTGACAAACGCCCGCTGGCAAGGTTACTTACAGGCAATATTGATGGGCTTGCCAATCACACTGTGCAACCCAAACCTAAAGTTTACTGAGGCAACTGCAAGAAACACATCCGCAGCGAGCGCCAGTGCCTGCGAACGCACGGCCGGCCGTTTACATACGGTAGTCAAAGCGCCGCCCCATGCATGCACGCTGACATCAGCCGGCTCTGATGACGTCATCAGTAACCGCCGCCCTCCCTGCCGTACGGCGCACCCCCCTGCTGGTAGTCATCCTGCTGGCCCTGGAAGCCGCCCTGCAGCTGCCCCGCATCGTACCCGCCGCGGCCGTACTGCCCCGCGTCGTCGCCGCCCAACTGGCCGCCGCCGCCGCCCGCGTAGCCCTGCGAGTCGAGGCCCCCTTGGCCGGCGCCGTACCCGGCCCCACCCATGCCACCCACATCCCCGCGGTCAAAGCCGGCAGCCTGCTGGCCGGCGCCGTAGCCGGCGGAGGCGTCGTACCCGCCGCCGCCCCCCATCTGCTGGCCGCCCCCGTAGTGCTGTTCGTACATGGAAGTGGCCTTTTGCTGGGCGGTCGCCACGGTGCGGTCTGCGCAAGGTTGGAGTGGGGCATGGTGCAGGCAAGCATTGTTGTGTGTTGTTGTGGCTCGGAAACCGTGGTGGAGTGTGCCGGGCTGCCAGGCCAGGATTGATGGACGTCCCTGGCTGAATTTGTGTGCCGGCTTGTGCGCAGCACCGGGGCAATGGGGTGGTTCCCCAGTGGGGGGGTTATCAGGGGTGTGGCACAGCATGGCAGCCGGATGATGAGGCGGGCTGCGTGCAGGATGGCAGATGAGCCGCCCGTGCCGCGCGGGCGCGGCGATGGGGAGCGGAGGACTCCGGGGAGCCCGTGCTGGTAGCAGCGACCACGGCCCCCCTCGGGCCATCCACCGTGCGCGCCAAACAGCCGCGCATGCAGCGCCCACTCACCGCGCTCCTCTCGGCCCATGCCACAGCTTCTGGGCAAAATTCTGCTCCCATCACCTAATCCCACACCCCCCCCCACCCCACAGCTCACCGCGCTCCTCACGGCCCATGCCGCGGCTCTCGGCCAGGCGGTCGGCCTCGACCCCGGCTATGGTAGCAAGGAGCTCCCTGGGGACAGCAGCGTTTGGCGGGCGGGCGTGCGGAGGACAGACGGGTGTACAGCATCTGTTGCGACAGGGCGCGGCGCTTTGGAGAGCTCCAGGGTCTTCTGAAGCGAACACGAGGCCAGAAACCGAAGAACAGCAGGGAGCGCTGAGGTTTGAAATCGAGCCGCGAGGAGCAATGCCAGCTGGCGCGGCGTCTTGGGGCAAGAACGCAACCCCGCCCCCCGCAGACGGCGCTGGCTACCACCCCAGCCCCGCCCCACCTGGCCTTGGTGTGGTCGCTGAAGCCCTCGCGCTCGCGGCGCTTCTCAAACTCGTGCATCGCGTAGAAGCTGACGGCGCCTGCAAAACAGACATACAGGTGCATGGTGTTGGGTGGGGGTCGGGGCGGTGCGGCGGGGCTGCTGCGCATGCAGGGCAAAAAAGGGGCTGGGCTGGCCGTGCTGAGGTGGTGACGGGGCGGTTGCAAAACATATGCATTGGGTCGCATTGAGTGGCGTTCAATGATATCTTTGCTTGCACCATGCACCAGACAAAGTTGTCGGTAGTTGTGGCTCACTAGGTCTGAAAAGATTGACGTTTGTTACGGCTGGCAGGAGCGCACTGCCCCACACCTGGCAGCCACCTGCGCGCCATCTCAGCAGGGCGCTGCGAGGTGGGCACCCACGCACCCACCTGCGAGCGCCTCATGGCCAAGGGAGGGGCCGCCGTCGCCTCCCTGATACACAGCATTGTAGGCTTCCTCTGCGGCTTATCAATGAGGGCAAGGGCGGCGCTGCTGCTAATGTGCGCGCAAGGTGGGGGCTGGGTGCTGATGCGTGCTCAAGGCAAGTGGGAGCTGAGGCATGCATGGATGAAGGTTTGGGTGGGTGGTTTGGGCAATGGCATGCGCATCATTCAGAGTGCGTATGTGTGAATTGTGTCTGTGATCACATGATCAGACTCCTGCTGTGAGGTGCATACCCGGCTCCGCAGACTCTGTAAGCCCAGCGCCAGAACTTGATCCCCCAAAGCCCAATGCGGAATCGCCCGCCGTTTGATCCTCATCAATGCCCAGCCCTGCTGCCACTCACCCTCGTTGCGGTGGTGACCACTCCAGGGAATCATGTTGGACCTTGTGTAAGAACTGTGTGTCGAGGGTTTACAAACTTTGAGAGGCTCGCCTCGTGATGATTTGTCAGCGATCTGGCCGTGTGCAAAATGTCTGTAGGATGAGAAATTGTTTTGCACAAATGATTTTGCAGCATATGATGCTGAATCGGCGGTATGCCTCGGCATCATCACGACGTGGCTTCTGACATCGTTACACTTTTCGAGCTGCCCAAGCCCAAAGAAGGCCGGCTGCCCCAGAGGCCTCCGGAAACCAAGCAAAATTTGCGTCACAAGCTCTCGAGATCTGCCAGAGACCGTGCCTTTCCACTGCAGGCAGCACAGTGCAGGCGGTTGGGAGCGGTTGGCACCATAACTGTACTCCGTGTGCACAGCCGACCGCCCGCCATGGCCCAGCGCCGCATGATAGAGGCCATATGTCTCAAGGATTGTCATATAACTCGTGATGCTGGACCCAAGTTGAGCAGTGCCATGCGCGGGGCCACTATACTGTACCACATTTGGGGGGG
>NW_014012723.1:10058-20276 GCF_000611645.1 Monoraphidium neglectum
GGACAACAGATTTCGGGGGCAGGCGCACGGGCACGTCGAAGTTGAGTGGCCCCTTTGTTGCTGAAGCAAGGGGAATGCGAAAGGATAGGCACGCGCGCCGGCGAAATTGCGGAGGTGGTGCATGCAGGTCACACCTACTGGGCGGGCCCTGCTACATGGCTGATGTTTTCGACGCGCCGCTTGGCGGCGACAAAGGGGCTTTATTTGATTACCCTGTATTGTGTGCACGGGTGCATATCATATAATACGGCATGTTGTACCGCATATTGTACACACCGGCATATACAATACCGCATGTGGTACACACGGGTGCATACGACTGGTAGAACAAGCCAAAGTAATTGAGGTGTCCCTTCCCGCGTGCAAGCAAGCCGCGTCTATTGGCCAGCACGCAACTCCGTCACGCGCACGAGCGCAGCACCACTCTGCAATTGACAACAGCTGGTGACGCGTTGTTGACAAAGAATTAACATGCATGAGGACGCAGGGCAATTGCGAAGAGCAGAGCACGCACCGTATATGTACACATCGATACCGTCACTGGTAGGTACAATGCAGCTGCAAGAGCGCATTGGCGACAATTGAAAATCACCAACCCACAGCAATAATCAGCCATTCAGTACACACGTGGGGGAAGCTCTTGCCGGAACCCCCACAACTTGACATCCCGGCTGGCAGCGACTAGCCGCAAACGCCCAAACGCCGGCCAACGAATCGCCCCACGTCTTGGCCCGTCAATGTTTGATGCCGGCGGCCCCTCACAAAGCCCCCAGCCCCGTCGAAAGCCTCGTCGTGTCCCCCCTCCACGGCACTACCGCAGCCCAAGGTGGGGCAGCAGCGCCTCGAAGATGCGGTCCCCGACAAAGCCGTACCCATCGGGCGTCAGGTGAACCTCGTCGTCCCAAAGCCGCGCCGCCTCCGCCGGCCCCAGCGCCGCCGGCGACAGCAGCGCCTCCAAATCCACCAGCAGCCGCCCCTCCGGCGGTTGCAAAACTCCCGAAACCGCCGCCTCCTCCCGCTCCCCGCCGCTGTCGGCGCCGGCCGCACCCAATGCGGCGCCGGCGCCGGCGACCGTGCCGCGAAGTGGTGCTGAGGGCAGGAAACGCTGCCGCAAGCCCGAGTTGATTTCGTAGAACGCGCGCCGCTCCGCATCTCCCAGCGGAGCCAGGAATGGCGGCAGCGTCATCGCCACCAGCCGCGCCCCAGATGAAGAGATCTCTGCGTGCATCTTGTCGAGCGCCTCCAGGACTTCCGCGGCGTCCGCGCCGCAGATTGCGTCGTTGGTGCCGCCCAGTAGGCAGACCCAGTCGAAGGGGCCCCCGTCGGACGCCGCGCGGACGAGCGCGCGCGACAGGCGCTCCTGGGGTAGAGCGATAGGCAGTGGGGGATGCAGTGGCGAGCGCCAGCGTGGCATTTGGGGGTGCAGAGCAAGTTGCTGCTGCACTGATTGCTGAAACATCAGCCCGCACGTGGTTAGCGGCCGTGCACCGCTCGCCTGTGACACCATCACTTGAATTCAGCCTGCCGCATGTTGTTGATCGTGCACCCGGCCGCTGGCCCACACCAGCAGCAAGCCGCCAAAAGCGCCTGCGCCGTCGGCGAGCCGTCACTAGCGGGTCACTAGTGACGGCACCGCCACCGGCTCACCCGCATGTTGGGCACGACCGGCTCCCCTGACCGCCCCTGCTGGTCGACAAATATCCTGGAGCCGCGCGGGAAGGCGCCGCGCAGCTGCTCCTCCAGCCGGATCGAATACGGATGGAAGCGGCGGCCGTCCAGGCAGTACCCCTCTGTGAGGCTGAGGATTGGAGTTGGAGGGAGTGCGCACATTGGCGGCTCGCAGCAGGGTCGCTGCAACAACACTCTCTGGCCCCGGCGAGCCAGCTGCACACGGTTTTGCACCACTCCAGCGCGGGGCGCTCATGACTCTCGAGTGTGCCGGCCTCAAAGCAGGGGGTAAGAATCAGATGTCCTGTCAGATGCTTTGCCGTGCATTCACCATGCATCTCCCTGATCACCTGTCGCCGAACGCCAGGATACACAAAGTCCTGGGCGATGTGTCAGCGGAGGCGCCCGCACTGCTGCTCTGGTGCCGCAGCGCCATCGCCGCGACAGGGCTGGGTGCAAGGCCGCGCACGGCCAGCATGACCTGTTGTGCCGTCGCACCCACGCCTTGGTCAGCGGCCAGCAGCACAAAAGCGTTTTCTTACAAGATCAAGATCACATACACATAGCGCTGTTGTTGACAATCACATGTCTATATTATTTCGATCGTCAAAAAAGATATCTTTCAACATCAAGTGTTTGCTGGCATTATATGTCACCCCCGCAGTGTGTCTTGACAATGCGTTGACGACACTGCGACTGCGTCTCGCTCTACTTGCTTCAGCTCATAAAGCATGGATTGTAACTTTCGTTGACACCCGCTTCAGCTGCACCGCTTGCAGCAAGGGGCTCACTCCGCGCGACTTGCAGCCGTGGCGCGCATCCCGCCAACCTGCAAAGCTGCGCTGTGGACCGGCCACCGCCGTGGCTGACCCCAACATGGGGATTGTGACGCTTGTGGTGCGCGACCCGCGCCGCGGCGGCGCCCAGAAGGCCTTAAGCTGCGAGCTGTCGATGCTGACCCGCGGCAGCGGCTTCTTCGCAGCTGCCCTCGCCGGCGTCGGCCCCGGCCAGGATGCGCGCATCGACGTCGAATGTGATGCGGACGTGTTTGTGTGGATTCTGCGCTACATGAAGACCCAACATGCATCCGGCGGCGACGTGGCAGGCTGCGGTGCCGCGCGAGGCGCCGCCGCCGCCCCCGCTGCGGGCCCTGATGCGCCGGGGCGCGCACACATGCAGCGGCGGCACCAAGGGGGCAGCGGTGGTTCACAGGAGCTGGCTGTCGGCAACTGCCTTGAGATCTTGGTGGCCGCAGAGTTCCTGCAGGTGACCAGAAGATGATGCTTTTGGGTGCTTTATTTGTGCCTGCTCGTATGCCGGCGATTGAACGGGCTCGATCCCAGTCAAAACATTTGGCCAGGGCCCTCACTGGATTTTGTTAGATGTTATAGAGACTGCAGCTGTGGCTTTTCCTTGACAACCCTGCCAACATCCACAGCTGATTTGGTGCGCGCATCGCCCGCACGGCGCCCCTCGCACCCCCACGCACCCACCATCTCAACTCCCACCGCAGATGCCGCGCCTGGCTGCGCAGGCCGTCGCGTTCGCGGCCGCGCGCCTGCCAGAGCTGCTGGCGGCGCGCCCCGAGCCCGCGCCGCTCGGCTTGCTGCCGCCTGATTTGTTGGAGCGCGTCGCGCTGGTGAGCGTGCATGCGTGCCCGCACGCAGTCACAAGCCGCGGTGCACTGCAGACGGCGCAGCGTGTCTCACGCGGGGTGAGACCGCGGCGGTCACGCCACGTGAGACCGCGGCGGTTGGTTCGGCTAGCGGGCGGGGGTTGAGTCGATCTGCGGGGGTGCTCGGCTGTCCGGGGCTTTGCTGCTGCGGCGCACTGGGTTCCAGCGGTGGCGCGACAGGCGCCATGACATACGTTCACGTGTGTATGCGCGCAGGCCGCCAACGAAGCAGAGCTGGAGGAGGCGTTTGAGAAGATCGGCGCCTGCGGGGGCGAGAGGTGCGCGCGCCGCGGCGCTTCTGCACTTTGGCAGCGGCCGACGATGGCGAAAGAAGGTCCTCTGGGGCGCCTGCGCATGAGTTGCGGCGGCTGGGCGTGCGAGCTGCAGACGGCTCAGTGCACGTCACGGACCGTGTCATCACAAGGAGATGACACGCACATGCAACAGTGCTGCGAAATTGGCCTTTGGTTTTGCTGCACAGCCGGAGCTGCCTCATAAGCTCATGTGTTTCACCAATCAGAAGGCGCTCTGCCGCACGCGCTGCGCCTGCCATCCCCGCATAAACACCACGTCAGGCGCTGCCGGCCGCTGCAGCGGCTGTTCAAGGCGCGGCTGTCTGCGCTGCTGCGCGCGCACGACACCGTGCTGCTGCGCTGCGCGGCGTGTGGCGGGCTCTTCAGCGCGGCGGCGGCGCGCAAGCTCCCCTGCGAGGCCGGTGGTGGCGGCGGCGGCGGCGGGTGCGTCTGTTTGTGGGGGCATGAGGCAGAGCCGGAGGTAGCCAGGAAACGCAGGCCTGTTGCCATTTGCCCTCGCATACGGCTCGGCTGTGCCGGTGCAATGCAACAGCAGGGTCTGGCCGCTGCCCAGCCTCGCCTGACGTAACCATCAGCCACAGCCACAGGCACACACTCGCCAGCCACCTCCCAGCCCCAAAACAGCCGTCCCCGCCTCGCCACCCCTGCACTGCTCGTCCCTCATCGCCCACTGCCAGCGCCCGCATGGGGGAATTTGTCGGTAGAAAGGCTCACGAGCGGCCGCCCCTCCTGCTTGCATGCCGCGCTCCTTCACCTGCCCAGCAGGCCCCACGACGCGTCGCGCCTGCTACTGCACGTGCCCGACCCCAACTGGAGCTTCGGGGATTACCTGCGGGCGCTTCGGCGCCGCGAGCGGCGCTCGCACAGGGAGATCTACTGGCATGTGTGGGGCCTTGTGCAGGTGTGTGGCTGGCTGCTGCTTCTGCTTCTGCTTCGGCTGCTGCTGCTGCTGCTGCTGCTGCTTCTGCTTCGGCTGCTGCTGCTGCTGCTGCTGCTGCTGCTGCTGCTGCTGCTGCTGCTGCTGCTGCTGCTGCTGCTGCTGCTGCTGCTGCTGCTGCTGCTGCTGCTGCATTACCAAATGCGTGTTATTTGCTGATTGGAGGGCGGGGAGGGAGGAGGACGGAGGAGGACGGAGGAGGCCCAAATGTTTCCAGGCAGACGCGTCCTCAGCAACAACCGACAACATCAGTCGGTGGACTGCTGTCCGCCCTGTTGACAGGCGCCCCACTCATTAGAGATTGTATGGACAGCTTCTCAACAGCCGGCCGGGAGTTTTCAATTTGCGCTGAACGGTCGCTTTGAAAGCAAGCATCACCTGCCTGCCCGTTTGCCGTCTCTGCGACGCTCCCATTCATTGTGGCGTGCCTCGCCTCGCCTGCAGGTGCTCTACTGCGGGGCGTGCCACACACACTATCCGGCCTGCGAGCACCTGCACTGCAGCTTCCACCCCCAGGCGGCGGTGTTTGGGTCTGAGGCCGCCGGGGGCACGTACCCCTGCTGTGGGGTGAGTGAGTGTGACGTCAGGATTCGCACCACAGTGCACTTATTTTTGGGAAGCAGGAGGAGTGGGGCAGGTGCTAGTCTGTATCTGATTGTTGATGCATTCGCGTGGTCAACCATCCTGGACCTCAATTCGCAGAGACTGCGTCCTTGCACGGGGGCATTCTGCTGGGTCGACATATTTTTGTGCCTCTGTGTGTGTGTGTGTGTGTGTGTGTGTGTGTGTGTGTGCCATGCGTGCCGGTGTGTGTTTGTGCATGTGAATGTGCGCGTGCACGTCCATGCCCGCACAAGCGCGTGCCCGCACGATGCACGCGTGTGTGTGTGTTTTCCATGCTTGCCTGTTGTGGTTGGACAATGCCCACACGCACCCGCCAGAAGCAACTCTTGCTCGCCCGCCTCAACCGCACCGCACCCGCGCTCGCTGCGCACCTTGCCGTGCACCCTGCCCTGCAGCGTCCGGCGTGGCGGCCCGGCATGGCGGCGCGCTCTAGTTCCGGCTGCCGGGCAAGGGAGCATCACGTTGTGCCCGCTGCCCCTGACCCTATTCGCGTCGACGGCCGCGGGTCGCGCGCCGGGCGGGGCGCCCGCCGGGAGACGGGAGAGTGGCGATCCATCTGCGGCGGCGGCAGGCATGACGAGCGAGCCGACGGCCCCTCAAGCACTACCGGCAGGCGGGCTGCGCCTACGCGGCCTGCAGACCCCCCAGAGGGTGCCGGCTCAACCTGGGATAGCCAGCTGGCGGCCACAAACGCTGCGGGGCTGCCGGGGCGGGTGGGCGCCGCAGGCCGCCAGCAGGCAGATCACAGGGGCGCAGGCGGCTGCGCGTCGGTGGCGGAGGCGGAGATGGACGCCGCACTCGCTCGCCTGAGGTGCCCGCGACGAGCGCTGGAGCTTCTCGGCAGCTTCACAGCGCTGATCGCGGCCCCGTACGTGGCCCCGCCGGTCGGGGCACCTGCGGGGCCGCCCGGGGAGCAGCAGGGTTCGCAAAGCGGCATCGACACTGCTGGTTGCGATTGGTCGCCGCAGCACGCGGATCCGCCAGATCAGCGAGCCCCGAGCAGCAACGCATGGAAGGGGCCGGCGGCAGCTGCTGGGGTTGGGTCGGGGGCCTGCGGCGGCGGTGGGGACGGCGAGGGCGGCGAGGGTAGTGGCCATGCTGCCTGTTCGGATTGGCCGCTGGCGAGGCTTGCGTTGTTGGAGCCAGAATTTGCAGCTGCAGTGGCGCCCTCGGAGTGGGAGGGTGGCGGTCACCAGCGGTCATCCCTGGGCAGCCTATTGGAAGCGGTGCGCGAGGCGGCGCGCGCGCGGCGGCCGTCTCCAGAGCCGGCAGACCCCGGCCGCGGCGGCTGGGGCTGCGCGGCTGGCGCGGACGGCGATAATGGGGCTGGCGCGTTGGGGACGCTCGGCGCGCGGTTCAGCAGCGGCGGCAGGTGGGCGGGTGCCACCGCAGCCATGAATGTCTATGAGAGGGGATTGCACATCAGGGAGGCTTTGTGCATTATGATTTATGCAACTATGTAACCAGTCAGCATGATGATTGATGGGAGAAGGCGCAATGTCTGGGCGCATCGGTTGCGCTGCATGCAAACATTATGTAATCATTCCATCCATGCTGCCACACACCCTGCAGGTATTCTCTCGCCAACACCCCGCGGCAGCCCAAGGGCCCTGCCACGTCAGCAGACCTTGGGGCCGGTCAGCAGCGCGGCGGCGCGCGCTCCGCGGCGCCCCGGCCCGCCGGCGGCGCCGCGGGTGCTGCGAGCTCGGCAGCACCGGCGGCCGTGCGCGCCGCGCCGCCGCTCCCGAGCCGCGCCCTCCTGTTGGAGATGATGCGAGAGGATGACGTGAGCTGGCGCTTGGTAGCCACCCGGGGTTATTCATGCGCCCATGCCCTTGCATCGGGTGACTAAGGCTCTGAGTGAGCGGGGGATTTGCTTGTCATGCGAACATGATGATATGTTGTGCAATAACTGTGAGGCTAACCAATCGCCCAGTCATCAGACGGTCCCCCACACCCCAGCATTTGCACCTGTCACCCGCCCGTGCGTCTGCTGTTGTGCCCGCCTACCACCAACCCCGCAGGCCCGCCGCATGAGTCATCTAATGCGGCGCTTGGACGGAGTCCGCCTGCAGCCCCCGCCGGACGACGAGACCACGCGTGGCCCCAGCGGCGACGGCCGGGCGCAGCAGGCGGGCCGCAGAGCACGGCGGGACACAGCAGGGGGCCGCGCCGGCGGCGCCGCCGGCGGGCCCATGGACCGCGCGAGCAGAGGCAGCAGCCGGGGTACCAGTGAGTCCGGCAGCAGGCGCAGCAGCCTGGGCGGGGGAGGGTGGTGAAGAGCATGGCAAACAGGGCCCGCCGCTTGCCCCTCCCCCCCCCCACACACACACACCCTTCCGGTGGTCCCTCCTGACCCTGCATGCCTGCTGCTAGGTCTCTTGATGTGGCTCATTGCATGGACAAGTCCTGCCCTAGGTTGAGGGGCAGCAGCGCCGGCCTGCGAACCCCACCCTGCCAGGGTGGATGCCAGCGAGCACTGCTCGCTGGCGACGCTCGCCCCTCATGCGAGGATCTCGAGCCCCGCGTCTCTTGCACGGGCCAACGCTGTTGACGTTGCGACACTAGTTGTTTTCGGTGGAAATTCGGGTGCAGTCGCGGTTTGGCACTGACTTGATGGTTGAATGGGGAACGGAGAGTGCTGCATACGGGCCACTGGGCCGAGTGTTTGACCAACGCCGAAGACCGAGGCATGCGAGATCTGGTTGATCCAGGCATTGCACAAACTTTCCCAAAGGTTGCGAAACGAGCTGGGTCTGAGCTGCGACGCGTGCGAGCCGCACCGCCTCCCAAAGGGCGGGAGACGCAGTGCGTCCCAGGACACGGCTGAGTGATGAGGCTTGGCGGCGGGCGTAGCCGTTGCTGGCCTCTGGCTGGCGTCGAATCATATGTATGCGCCTGGGCGTCTCACGGGAGGGGCTTTCGCCAATGGTGGTTGATGTTGGTTTGGTGTCTTTGCGCGTCCACCCCTGTTTTGCAACGACGACACCCTTCGCACCTGGTCGTCACGCGGCATTCACGAAGAGATACATTGCACGAGGTATTTGTGGTACAAATACAAGCATCGAGGGCCCTCAGGGCCGGCGAGTGATTGATGTTGCGCCTCGCGATCTGAGGGTCCCGGGGGACGGGAGGCGTTGACAGAGACAGATGGCTCCGCAAGCATGCTCCTGCGGGTGAGAGTCTCGGTTGGGCGTGCGCAAGGGCCGCGGAGGTCCTCAACGCTGCTGCAGCGGTGCTCCGTCCGTCTCACCACGGCGTATTCGCACTCTGATCACATTAAAATGCTCCGTCAATCCGGGAAACAGCTCGCCGGGGCCGCGGTCTGGGGTCCACCCCCTAACCCACCTCGGCGCCATCCCTCTGGCCCCGGGCACCTTCTAGGATTGATGACAGGCAGCGCCGTGTGCTCATGGTACGCCGCTTGCACCCGTCGGTGACGATGGCGGCGCTGCTGCAGACATTCTCCGCCATGGGCAGCGTCACTGGCTGCAAGGTGCGGCCTTGATCGAGCCCTGCAGCGGCCGCAGCAGGGCTAGGGACTTTGAAACCAGTCTCTAGGCAGTGGCGCGGCGCCCCAATACGCCGTGGGGGGACGCGAGCCATGGTCAGCCCTGCGGGGGCAGCTGTCCACCTGCTCGAAAACGCTGTGGCGCGCCCCTCACCTCAGGCGCGCCTGCAGCCGATGAGGCGCACGCTCCCGGCCGCCCGTAACCTCAAAGCTCCCTCGCCGCAACCCGCCAGACCCAAAAACTCAGCGAGCGCGCGCCCCCCACGCACCCTCCGGTGCATGCCCGTCCCCAAGCCGAGCGCCCCTGGCCACCCCTCCAGGTGTTCACGCACAAGAGCGGCCGCTCGGCCGGCTGCGCATCCGTCGAGTTTGCGTCGCACCCCGCCGCGTGTGCCGCGCTGCGCGCCCTGGACGGCGCGGCGCTGCACGGCAAGGCGATACAGCTGGCGTGGTACGACCCCGCCCACACGTCAGCATTGCATGTGCAGCCCGGCAGCGCGATAAGCCTGGGCAGCCCCCATGACGGCCCCGGGCGGCTGGCGCTGGCCGCCGCCGCGGCCGCGGCCGAGCAGGCAGCGTGGCAGCAGCACGAGCGGGAGCGGCAGCAGCAGCTGCTGCAGCACCAGCAGCACGCGGCGGCGCTCGAGCTACAGCTGCTGCAGCTGCAGCAGCTGCAGCAGCAGCACCAGGCGGCGAGCGACGCTGCAGCGGCCGCCGCGGTGACGATGCAGCAGCTGAAGGAGCAACACCAACAGCAGCAACAGCAGCAGCAGCAATCAGCAAACGTATACGCGGCAGCGGCGGCTGCGATGGCGTCGCCGCACAGCGGCTTGCCGGTGGGCGCGCTTGGCGCGCCGCCCAGCCCGTTGCCCGTGGGCGGCGCGTTTGAGCAGCAGGCTGACCATCAACACCAAAGGCCGGCGTCACTGGGGGTGCTGGGGGCGGCCCACGCAGCCGGCGTCTCCCCTCAGCATCAGCTTTTGGGCTTGCAGCAGCACCTCGCACAGGCCGAGCAGCAGCAGCAGCAGCAGCAGCAGCAGGCGTACGCTGCCGCGTCGCCCCTCCTGCCGCAGCAGCAGCAGCGCCGCCCGAGCTACGGCCTCCCGCCGCTCGCCGCGCCGCAGGCGCGCCTGCCGTCGCCGATGCCCGGCGGCGGCGGGCCCGGCGCGCAGCAGCGCGCGAGCATGGACGGCGGGGGCGCGGCGTGGCCGCAGGACCGCTCGCCGCTGCTGGCGGAGCGGGCCCTCTCTATGCCCCTGCCGCTGCCCCTGCTGCCGTTCCAGGTGTCCCCTCCCCCACACGCCCCCGCGGGCTGGCACCCCAGCCTCCCGCCCACGCCGACGGGCCACCACCAGCAATACCATCCGCACCAGCAGCGCGCGCGGTCCGCATCCCAGCAGTCGCTCTCGGACTGCCCGGCCACGCCAGGCGCGCGCCTTCCACGCACGCCGGACCCGGCCGCAGCGGCGGCGGCGGCGGCGGCGGCGGC
>NW_014012722.1:0-14094 GCF_000611645.1 Monoraphidium neglectum
GCCGCCCGGCGACCCTGCGCGCGGCGCGCTGGCGGCGGCCGCCGCGGCGCCGCCAGCGCTGCCCGGCACGACGGCGACCAGCTGCTGTGCGCGCATGTCCCAGACCGCCGCCCCCCCGCCGCTGTGCACTGCCAGCAGGAGGTGGACGGGCGGGCGGGAGGAAGCTGCCAGGAAGGTCACCTCTCCGCTGGCCTCCAGCTTCTTTGCAGGTACTGGAAACGGCACGAAAAAGAGTCACGGCAGGTCGTCAGCGGCGAGTGGCCCCCCAGCTCTGTCAACAAAACATGTTTCGATTCAGCCCTCCTCCTAGCAAGAAGGATGACAAACACGCTGCCCCACCTGCTATTCCAATAATCCCCGGTCAAAACTCACTGCTATACGACGTGAGCTTGAGCCCCCGCACTTGCCGCGCCGCCGTCACGCCCGAGCCGGACGCGTTGACCATCTGCGCCACGCGCACCGCGCCGCTGCGGCACCCGAGTAGCAGGAACGGCTCCCGCTGCATCGCCGCTGCAAACGTGACCGCGTCACCCCCGCCCAGCTCCAGCTGCTGCAGTGGCGCCCCTGCACCCGCCGCCGCGCCCGCGGCGGCGGCGTCGCCGGCGCCGACGGCGTCGGGCTCGATCGCCCACAGCTGCAGCCGCCCCGCCTGTGCGAGGGGCGCGCATCAATGAGCAGCGGGCGGGGGCTTGGCTCAGGCTCCTACCTGTGAGCCTCTGCCGCCTTTGTGGAGCGTCTCATGGGGGTTGCCGGGCAACACGTACGCCCCTGCCATCGCCCAGCCCTCACAGCCGCTGGGGCGCACTTACACTCGGGCTGAGGCAACTAGAGTGCTCCAAGCCGCCGCTGCGGCAGCTCTGTGCCGCCTGACCCCACCGCCTCAAGCACACACGACTGCCCGCGGTTGATTCCTACCTCGTCCACCCGCAGGACCGCGCCCCGGTTAACCAGGAACAGCAGCTGCCTCGCCGCGGGGTGGGGCGCGCCGCTGCCGCAGCGCAGCGTGCGCTCGACGCCCTCGCGGCCGAAGATCTTGACCCGGCCATCTGTAGTGCTGACCTGTAAGCACGGGGTCCCACATGCGGGTCGGCACACCGAGTACCAGCTGCAGCAAGGGTGTGCGCCCTGCTGTCCCGGGCGACGCGACAGCAGGGCTCACTGCGCATTGCAGCAAGGTCAACCACTCCTCCACGCGCCCCTGTCGGCACCGCCGGCGTGCTGATCGTTGCTCCTTGTGGTGCCTCACCGCAAGAAGCCTTTGGGTGGGCTCGTAAGCGCAGCAGTCGGACGCGAGGGGGATGCCTGACGCTGCCTGCAGGCACCCGACACCGCAGGCCAGCTGCGAGACGCGCAGCCGGTCGGGCGGCAGCTGCGTGGTGTCGCTACCCCACCCGAAGAGCTTCATATAAGCCTGTGAACTATGCCGAAGCAGCGGTCAGGGCGCCTGGACCCAGTCTGTTGCCCAAAAAATCAGGCGCCCAGCCAGCCTAGGAGCCAGATCACGCCTATAGAGAGTTCTAGTTTCATTCAAATGTCACATAAGGGCACCTGCTGTTGCTTGGAACAGCCGAACACTGAGCTGGTACTGGTTGGCCCGTGCGCGCGCTTTGAGGACCAACTGTCAACTGAGCTGAACGCGATGAAAACATAACACGTCCTCAGCAGCATAGTCGGCGATCCACACCATGCGGTGTGCGCTTCGCTCGGCACACCAGATTATTCGCAGTCTTGTGCCACTCCTCGCCGCTGCTCTGGTGACTGGCTCATCTCTGCATGTGCTCAGGAGATACCTGCTGAGACACTGAGCTTATCATAAGCCAATGGCATCTCGTCACCATCCTCACCAGTGCGGCACCGATGCAATGCCGTGTGCCGCAGCGACCTCTGAGCTCCGTTGACCGCCAAAGACCGCCAGTAGGGAGTGGCAACGCAAGTACGCAGCGGACTCTTCCAGTTCTCATGGAAGCCGCTTGCATCTGCGCTGCACTTCATGCACTGTGTAAAATTTGTGCTGAGGCTGATCGGCTGCTTGTCACATCATCTCGGCGCTTCAGGGCGGCGCATTTGTAGCTGAGATGCACCACTGCATGTGCTCATCTGACCTCCACAACCTCAGGGGCTTGCGCATTGGATGTCGTAGGACTGCGGAAAGCAGCGCGGTCCAGGGGCAGACCGACTGCTGCTGCCATTGTGCATTTATCCGCCACAACCGCCGCCAAGCCACATCCGTTCACGCTGTGCTTCAGTCCTGCCTTCACCGCTGCAGGGAATCTGCCATTCAGCACTCCCTTGGCTTGGATCACCAGTGAAGCCCACCGTAGGGCTCTCGAGGCTCAGGCAATCTGGATGCCATGTTGTGACAGTTCTAGTTGAGACACTCAACGCATCGCTTGATTGCAGCTGTTTTCCAAGAAGCGCGCCTAGCCAATCATGCATGCCCTTCATTGTGACCCAATTTTAGGGGAGTGGATGATGCACGACAAAGACCGCCGCCACATCAAGCAACAGTCGGCTGTTGATTTGTGCATCAGCAGTCCTTCTCAAACTACAATCAGATATGTATAGATGATGTCAGTTCTGCCTTATCAACAGCTCTCGCAAGGAGAAGCATTTGCCAAGAAGAAGCGGCGCCACCCCCTATGAAAGGTGTCTTGGTTCAGACTGACAATACAGGTGGGCACTCCGCTGTCGTCCAGCAAGCCCCGGCCCTTCAGACCACCACAAACGTATTTTACATGCTCAAAATCATCTGTCATATGGCATCTTGGCTCACACACGGGGTCGAGAGCTCTGGCACGCCGCATGGCGGGGGCAGTGGGCGGCCTCCTGTGTACCAGACAGCACGGCCGCTGTGGACGATCACTACTAACACATTTACCACAGTAGTTTCATCTCGAGACACCTATGATGGCTTCGCTTCACATAAGACTTCTCGTTACAAGCGTTGCGGTGGGTGACCCGCGGGTGCCGTGGTCACAATCCTGCTTGCTACCCCCACTCATGCATCCAATTGCTCTTGAAACACGTAATTCCATTTCCCATTCTCGCAGACGGAGCTCGTACACGCGATCTAAAAGCGCGGCGGTGTTGCTTGCGGCTGCATCGTCAAGATGACAGAGGACTTTTACAGCGAGATTAAGACCTCTACAGGCGCCTTCAAATGGTACTGCGCCGGCGAGTGGCTCGAGTCTACGAGCGCCAAGACCGTCGCTGTGCTCAACCCGTCCACGCGCCAGAAGGAGTTTGAGGTGCAGGTGTGTGACAATTGGGAGACTGCTAGCTGGGGGACGGCTGAAGGGTCTGTGGCCTACCCACACTTGCATCAGCGACAGACCTCTGCCGCTTGCATTGCCTGCATGCTGCGCCTGCTGCAATGCTTGCTGCACACCGCAATTGCCGTGTGGTCAGCGACAGCCTTTCTTGTTCCAGCAAGACCTGACAGCCTTTATGTGCCATCGCAGGCATGCACCCAACAGGAGGTTGACAGCGCATTTGCAGCTGCAAAGGAGGCACAGAAGGCATGGGCAAAGACGCCCCTGTGCGAGCGAGCTGAGGTGCTGCATCGTGTCGCCGCCGTCATGCGGGAGCATGCGCAGCCAATTGCGGACTGCCTGGTGAAAGAGATCGCCAAGCCCCGCAAGGACAGCCTGAGTGAAGTCATCAGGTGTGAGCAGGCGCTTGGTTGCACAGCGGTATTAGCGTAAGAGGAGGTAGCTGGGAGACACGGCGCGTGCAGCAGCCATGCATGCACCATGCCGCGTGCATCCTATTACCACTGGCAGCTGCTCAGCGGATGGTTGAGCTCCTCTGGCACGGCGAAACAGTCGTTTGGCGATGCAATCGTGTTGTATGGCGGCTGGTTGTCCGGGCGGGGCCGCTGGCACTAGCTCGGCAGCCCAGCCATTATGAACCTGCATGAGGCACTGCGCCACCACCATCCTAATCCCGGAGCATTTGGTCACGCACGCGGTGTGCTGCGAAGTAAGCTGCCACCTGCTCTCACACTACATCGTCTGCGGCAGGTCGGCTGATCTTATTGATTACACAGCAGAGGAGGGCCTGCGCTCCCTCGGCCAGGGAGAGCTGCTGAACAGCGACTCGTTCCCAGGGCAGACGCGAAACAAGCTGTGCCTGGTGTCCAAGGTGAGGTGAAGGATGGAGCAGGCGCGCAGGGGAGAGGCGGCAGCAGCGTCGGCTGGCCAGGCCAACCAGTACAACAAACCAGTGGCGCTGGGGCTCCGTTTTCAGCGGCACTGGGGCTTTGCTCGGGCAGGACGCAGTGGCCGCCGGCTGTGCTCGTTGTAGATGCTTTCTGAGCCGCAAGCTATCACCTTGCATCGCGTCTCGCCCGCCGTTGCCCGCGGCCGCAGGTGCCCCTCGGCGTGGTGCTAGCGATCCCGCCCTTCAACTACCCGGTGAACCTCGCCGTCTCCAAGCTGGCGCCCGCCCTCATGGCCGGCAACGCGGTCGTGCTCAAGCCGCCGTCGCAGGGCGCGGCCGCGGGCGTGCACATGGTGCAGTGCTTTGCGGCGGCGGGGCTGCCCAAGGGGCTTGTCAACATGGTCACTGGCAAGGTGCGCCCTCAGCAGTTGGAGCGGACTTTGGCAGCGGGGCCCTTGTTGCAGGGGCTATCTGGCGTCGTGCGGAGACGGCGCAAATCGTGTCTCACCCAATGAACGGCAATCAAGACCGCTGTCGACATGTACCTGATGAAATGTGCCCTCCGCCGTCAATTCCCTTGCCAGGGCTCCGAAATCGGGGACTACCTGACGCAGCATGCGGGCGTCGACTGCATCTCGTTCACTGGCGGCGACACGGGCGTCTCCATCGCGCGCAAGGCGGGGATGGTGCCGCTGCAGATGGAGCTCGGCGGGAAGGACGCCTGCATCATCTGCAGGTCAGCTTGAGGCAAGGGGGAGAGCGGACAGATGCCTGGCTGCGACTGGGGGCCCGCTCTTGTCTCTGTGCGGACTCTTTGGACCGTGCGTAGGGGAGCGGCCGGCTCGGTTGAAGGGGGCACGGCTGGACGGAGATTGCTGCCTTCCCATAATTGCTGTGCCCACCAAATGGCAGCGCCCCGTGTGATTGCGGTGCCTTTACGGTCCCCGCGCAGCTGCTCGCCTCACCTCGCCTGAACCCCCTCTGTCCTCCATCATCGCGCCCTCACACTCACCCCCACATCCACACCCTCACCCTCACCCCCATCAACCCCACCCCCACCCCCGGCCCGCAGCGACGCGGACATCGGCCTGGCGGCCAAGGCGGTGATCAAGGGCGGCTTCTCGTACAGCGGCCAGCGCTGCACCGCCGTCAAGCTGGTGCTGGTGCACAAGGACGTCGCGGACGACCTCGTGGCCAAGGTGCGCGGCGCAGGTCAAACGTTGCTTGTTTGACTCTCGTGGCGTTTCGCAAGCCGTTCAGGGGCCACTCCAGGGGCGGTGAGTTCTGCTCACAGCCTTCGGTCCGCGGACACGGCTGAGAGAAGTTAAGCAGCTGTGCGCAGGCCGCTCATCACCGCACGCCCTCCGCACCACCCGCGCTGCCGCGACCTGCCCCCCAGGTCGCCGCCGGCGTGGCGAAGCTGCGCGTCGGCGCCCCCGAGGACGACGCCGACATCACGCCCGTCGTCAGCGAGAGCAGCGCCAATTTCATAGAGGGCCTGGTGGAGGACGCGCGGCACAAGGGGGCCAAGTTCCTCACGCCCTACAAGAGGTGCGGGACGGCTTTTGCACTGGACCTAGAGGCTCTTTGCTGATCAGATAAACGGGCTTGTGAAATGGCGGCGCGTGCAAGCGGGCGACGTGGCACAGTCCAGTGCTGCGAATCCAAGGCGTCCTTGAGACTTGCCGCACCAGCTGCCTTTGCCTGCTGCCTCATGTCTGATGCGCTCGGACGTGCTCGGCTTAATGGTCGTTGAGCGCCAACGCCCGCCATTCTCGTCACTCCCCGGCGCCCCTCCTTGCCGACCCCTTGAACAGGGAGGGCAACCTGATCTGGCCCACCCTGCTGGACGACGTGACGCCTGAGATGCGCATCGCCTGGGAGGAGCCCTTTGGCCCCGTGCTGCCCATCGTGCGCGTCGACACGGTCCAGCAGGCCATCGACCACTGCAACGCCAGCAAGTTCGGCCTGCAGGTACGCAGTGCGCCGCTGAGGTGTGGCGACTCCTCGGGTTTTTGTAAAGCGACTAGCAGCTGCCCAGCAGCTGGCGCACGTGGGCCGTTTTCCAGGTTGCTAGCTCAAATTAATAATGCTACATCGAACTTGAGCTGCTCCTGGCTACCGATCAACGGTCCCAACTACCTTGCCGCTTTACTGTTCCACCTCCTTGCCCCCCTTGTTGCCTTTGTCCCCCAGGGCTGTGTGTTCACGCAGGACATCAACCAGGCCATTGCCATCAGCGACGCCATGGAGACGGGCACAGTGCAGGTGCAGAGGGACTGACAGAATGCGGTCTGCATGCCAAGGTCCCTGTTGTGGGCGGTTCTGCAGCCACGTCGCTGCCCCGCATTGACACCTGTCTGCCAGCCTCCTCACAAGCCTCCGCGCCCAAGGCCCTGAGCATTGCGCTCTGCTATACGCCCAGCCGGGCCAGCTTGCACTCAACCCCCGCTCTCCCCTTCAACCAAATCGCGCCTGCATCTGCCCGCAGATCAACGCGGCGCCAGCGCGCGGCCCAGACCACTTCCCTTTCCAGGGCTTCCGCGAGAGCGGCATCGGCAGCCAGGGCATCCGCAACAGCCTGGCCATGATGGTCAAGACCAAGTCCACGGTCATCAACCTCAACCAGCCCTCTTACGCCATGGGTTGAGACGGCGGCGCGGCGCACCGCCTGCGAGCTTGGGACTAGCACACGCCGCACGGCCCCATACTGTCTGCAGCCAGTATGGGTGCACAGGCCTGGCGGCTGATGCGCGTGGAAGGGCGCCAAGCTTGACCCAATCTACCAGGCGGCAGCAAGTCCTGTGGGGGAGGAGGGTTATGGCCGAGAAGAGGGTTACGAGTGGGGCCTGCACCGTGTGCCCGAGCGCTTGCATCCGTCTTTATTCTGTTTCCAGGCAGCAGCTTGCTCGAACCTTATGTCTTTGGTCCACTGCTGGTGGGCTGCGCCCCTGTGAGGGGTGCGGCCCATGCGGCGAGGCGTCTTCTATTCTGCCTTCACCTCTGCGCCATTCGGGGATGGTGCGTCCTTGCTGCACGCACGCCCCCGCAGCGCGCACTGGCCCCCTTGCTGCACCGACTCTTCCAGGTCGGGCAGAGCTCGTCCCGCTGCCGACACGCAGAGGGCATCACCATATAAATCCCCTTGAGCCGGTGCGAGAGGTAGTCAGAGAGTAGGCGCCGCAGGCACGCTGGGCGTCAGCAGCACGGGCGCCGAAGGCGCATTTGCTATGGGGCAGGCTTTGCTCCGCCGCCCCCGATGCCCCGCGCACACCTCGCTCTCTTTCGTGCTCGGCGGCCTCGTCTCCTGCGTGCCTGATGGCGCGCAACAATTTGAGTGAGCTTTTGCAGCTGGTGGTCGTTTGGCTACCAGCTGTGGTCTGCTATCTGCTATATGTCGGTTCCGTGTCCACCTTAGTACCGTATCATGTCGCGTGTCGTCGCCAGCGCCCCTTCTTGGCCCTTGAGCGACGCCCACCCAGTCAACTCCCCTTCACCCTGCGACCAGAGCTACCTCTGTGCGCTTGTACATACCTGGCGAGTTTTGGACAGGCTTCATGAATGCCGGATTGCTGCAGTCTTGCTTAATGAGAGCGGCTGCGGAGGAGGGTGTGACCAGCACACATAGTCCAGAAGTAACGCATTTGTCTGGTCAAGTTGCGCTTGAATGGGATTGATCGGAGGCGTTGTGCGGGCTGCAATACAATCGTAGCTTAGAAATGAAAGACGGAATCGCTCATGACACCGCTCCTGATGCGCCCCCAAGCGTGCACCCCAAGCGTGCACCCCCAAGCCGCAGCACCAGCAGCTGCTGCTGCATTCTCTATGACAAGTAGTGCCTCTGCATTCATCATCCGCCTGCTGTTGCCTGCAGCAGTGACAATGCTCTGTCCATCCACATATATTTTCGACATCCCTTGTGTCGCGTCCACCCCTTGCCTTGATCCCTGCTTCGTCTTGTTGGCGAACGCACCGTCCAGTAGGCAGTCCTTCCTTACAAGTATCTCGCAGGCCCACTGAAAGATGGTGGAGACTAATGGCAGCAGCTCTGAGCCGGTGAGCTGCTATCAAAGGACCTGATCTTTGCCGGGCTTCCGCGCCGTTCTGTAGAGCGGCCGCATGGATCATCGCGGTTCGGTAAACATCTGAAAGGTCATCTTGCTATTATCCATGGACGGATAACGATGCCGAGCGCGCAGGGGACGCGGTGGCCGCGGGTGTCTGGTACTTCTGCTGCTATGCCTCCGGTGCAGTATAGTGGCCACTGGCACGAGGGGCCAACCCGAAACGCCTTGTAACCTTGCTCACTTTCAAAAAACTCAGGTCTTCCTGATCTTTGGGAAGAGCGGCTGGATCGGCGGCCTCGTCGGCGACCTGCTGAAGCAGCAGGGCGCAAACTTTCAGTTCGCCAACGCACGCCTGGAGGACCGTTCTGGCGTGATCGCAGAGCTTGAGCGGGTATGTGTGCTACCTGGCAGTGTTGTCTGTCGCGTCTGCGTCACAGTCCAACCGCTTGGTGACGTATGCGAGAGCCTGGACGGCATTACCAACTCCAGCTGCGGCGAACGGCCCTGCGCAGTGGCCGAGGGACTGAGGTCAAGCACGCGCTTTTTCAACACAGGTGAAGCCCACCCATGTGCTCAACGCCGCGGGCGTAACCGGGCGCCCCAATGTGGACTGGTGCGAGACCCACAAGGTGGGTAGGTGCACCAGCACTGTCGCGCCAACATGCAGCGAGCGCAGAGGCCGGGCTCCATGCCTCGGACACCGCGCCCAGCCGCAAAACCTGCCCGGCACGTCGCCATGGCGTTTGTTTGGCATGCAGTAAGCAGGTGCAACGGCAGTCGAGATGGCGGCCGGCTGGGGGCTGATCCCATCCCGCCCTACGCCATCCCTGTGCCCCTCTAGCTGGAGACCATCCGCTCCAACCTGCTGGGCTGCATCACCCTGGCGGATGTCTGCCTGGAGAGGGGCATCCACATGACCTACTATGGTGCGCTTTGCGGGGCGGGCCGTGCGGCGGGCAGTGGGGGCATGAGGTGCTGCAGGACGAAGTTGCCGTCAGGGGTGAAGTTTAATGGGGCAAAGTGTAGGCCGAGCCGCCTGCGACAGTGTCCCTCCACCTTCGCATGACCTCCCGGCGTGCATAAAGGTTTCAACACGCACGCACATATTGACCTCGTTCTGCACCCGCACCCATCATCCCAAGGCACTGGCTGCATCTTCCACTACGACGACGTCTTCCCCCAGGGCAGCGGCAAGGGCTTCAAGGAGAGCGACAAGCCCAACTTCACTGGCTCATACTACAGCTACGTCAAGGTGGGCCCGCGCCCCCAGTCTGCCATTGTAGACAGGCGGCTTCGGTTGGTCGCCCGCGGCGGACGCGCAACAGCGTGCGTTTCCGTGGATACCACAGGTTGCCGCTAGTGTCAGCCGACGCGATTTGCGGCTGCCATAGCACCGCGGCGACCGCAGGCTGTGGAGGCCGACGTGTATTTGCAGCAGCTGGATGTATCGGCGCACCGGCAACGCCATGCATGTGTGCATCACTGTTAGAAGCAGCCGCTGTGACCGAGTGTGAGTCGCCATTGGGAGGCATCTGGCCCAGGCTGCCACCTCAATCAAACTCTTGTTGTTACCCCTCCCCCGCTGTCTTCTGCCCTCCAACCACAAAGGCCATGACCGAGTCGCTGATCCGGGAGTTCCCCAACGTGCTGACGCTGCGCGTGCGCATGCCCATCGTGGCCGACCTGACCTACCCCCGTAACTTCATCACCAAGGCGCGCCATCAGTTCTGATGACGGGAGCGGCATGAAAAGGGGGGCAGGGGGGGCTGCAGTGTGTAGAGGCGGCCTGGGTGATGTCAAGGAACACCTGATGCATGTGTGACTGCTGATTTGTGCGCGCTGATTGCGCTTGGTGGCAGCTTCAGCGGCAGTGGTCACTTAACAAGGAATCTTGCTCGGGAATTGCCAGATCAAACTCTGTTGCCCACGATGCAAATTGCACACTCCTACTGCAGATCATCAAGTATGACAAGGTCATTGACATCCCCAACTCAATGACGGTGCTGCCGGAGCTGCTGCCGCTCTCCATTGAGATGGTGGGGGTCTGCCTTGAAACGTCGCTGCAGATGCCAGGCTGCTCTGCCGCACGTCGCGCTATGTGTTGATCGCCTGCCCTTGTGACCCTGCGACACTTGGGCCAGCACTTTGCTTGGGCTATGAATTTGCTTGGGCTGCCGGGGATTATTCTGGCCGATTGTCATGGCCGCATAACGTCATGTGTACCCCTTGCAGGCCAAGCGCAAGCTGACGGGCATTATGAACTTCACCAACCCCGGGGCCATCAGCCACAACGAGGTGTGGTGCGGCGGGTTGGTGGAAAGAGAGTCGGTTGAAAGGGGCGGCAGCCAGCTGGCCTCCACACACCCCATTTAGAAGCTGGCGCCTGTGCAAAACATTGATGAGCCAACCAGCAACAACCCCCCACGAGGCGGTTTCATGTGACACGCTCTTGACTCCATGCCCCACGCCTGTGCACCTGACTCCAGATTCTGCAGCTGTACAAGGACTACATTGACCCGGAGTTCACCTGGTCAAACTTCACGGTCGAGGAGCAGGCCAAGGTCATCGTGGCGCCGCGCTCCAACAACCTCCTCGACACAGCCCGGGTAAGCTGTGTGCGTGCCCGCAACGGGTCCGCCGGTGCTCACCCCTGATGCATCCTTTGCTGGGCGCTTTCCCGCCAGCCTCGTGGCCCCTCCTTCGAGCCGCGTCGGTTCGCGCGTGGATTGCCGCACCCGCCTTCCGCCGCCTGCGCCCCGCGCCTGCCGCTGCCAGATCGAGGGCGAGTTCCCTGAGCTGCTGCCCATCCGAGAGTCCCTCATCAAGTACGTCTTCGAGCCCAACGCGGCCAAGGTGAGCCGCGGGGCGGCAGGCCGACTCCCATTGCATGGCTTGTTTGCAGGTTGCACAGCCCTCGGCTTTTCATCGAGGCGCTGCCCTGCGTGATGCAGTATTTGCAATTGCGTCCAAGTGACTGCAAACATATTGGTCAGCAGGATCTTGTCGCCATGCTGCTCTTTGGCCTGAGCAGCTGTCCTCGCACCCCCACCCCTTGCAGAGGGAGGAGACGCTCGCCGCCGTCAAGGAGATGCGCGGCCGGTGATCCGCGGCGCCCGTGAGCGCTTGATCGGCAGCAGCTGCGCCGCAGCATTTACGCCAGCGCCCCTTGAGCCTGCGCACTGCAGCCGCCAGCTGGCGGTGCGCAGCGCCCGCTGCTGCACGGCATGCGCAGGCGCGCAGGTTTGCATCTTGCGATTGCAATGCATAGGCAGAGACACACATCGTGACCCACTGGCAAACACTGGCGCTCGCATGGTCACAGTTGCCCGTGAACGTACGCAACGTGAATCAGTCAGACTTGCATGTAACGACCTCACTCAGCCGATTTGGCGTGGGCAAGGGCCTGGTGGGCACATGCAGGGACACGAGGGCATTGCGACCTGCAGTACAAATTCTTCAACTTACCCGAGTGTGGGCCTTGGATGCCCGTCTGGCAGGACAAGTATCACACAACACATGTAGGTGCGATGGCACATGTGTGGGTACTGCTTCTGGTACGATGCATGCACCTGGGATGGTGGACCTATGTGCATCCTTGCAAGCAGCAGAGCTCACGTCACATGGATCAACAGCAACAACGCCAGAGCTGGCAGCTCTGCCGATTCAAACCACAGTGTCCAATCTGCCAGGTGGCTCAACCTGCCGGGTGATACAACCCGGCGACAACCTGGTCGTGCAGTTGCTGTGCTTTGATGCGCTCATATCACCGATCACCCGTGATGGCCGCGATCTAGGCGTCCAAAATGGCATAACCGTTCTCGTCCAATGAATTTTCGAGTCCTGCTGTGCGTGACTGTTTCTGTAATAAGTGTCTCATGTCGCGCGACAGGGCCATCTCCTGCAGCGATCGCAGCTGGAACGGCACGCGCCGACATCGAAAGCGGCCAGAGCGCGAAGCGGCAGCCTCCGCATCACCCGCATCACCCGCACACGCACCCATATGCGCATTCGCACGACGTTCGTTGTATCGGCACGAGCGGCAGCTGGTGCGGCGGCTACTTCACGCAGCCGCTGGTGCCCTACAAGCAGCCCCCCATACATACGGCGACATGCCCGGGTGCCTGCAGCGGCGTCGGCGTGTGCCACAGCGACATTGGGCGCTGCGACTGCCCGGCAGGTGCCAGGCATCGTATGGCACATCATGGATGTTCCAATTTGGCCGACTTGTAAATCCAGCACTGCCGAACATGCGAATTGCAGTGCAGTGCGCATGCTGCCTACGCGAATGCAACCGCAGGCCGCCCCACTGAGCTCCGGCGCTCCACCGCCGCCGCCCGCAGGCTGGGGCGGGCCAGCATGCGCCGACCCGCAGAAGCGGCCCTGCACCCGGGGCTACCGCACGCCGCGCAACAGCAGCAAGCCCAACAGCCACATTGGCGGCGACAAGCGGGACCGAGACTGGGGGGCGCCGGGCTCGACCTTCTCCAGGCAGGCGCTGGCCAGCGCAGCGGGGCCTGCTTGCCGCTGGACGCTCGGCGCCAACAGACTCGGCATCGGGCAGCAGCACGTTTTGCGCCATTGTCAAATTGCATGTGCAGGGCGTCTCGGGTGTTGATGTGTTCAAATGCTCTGTGTATCGAAAGTCAAACGCATATCTAGTATCGCCCCCAGCCCCTCCTAAGTGCCAGCTCCAGACCTCAAACAGCATCAAAACTCACACTGCCCGCGCCAGGTGCGCCGGCATATGCGACGACGACATCGCCGCGTGCTACTGCGACCCAAAACTCGGCAGCGCCAAGCACGGGCGCATCCCGGCGCCCGACGGCAGCCCTCCCGGCGCGCCCCCCCTGCAGAGGGGGCGCGTCCTGCCATACCCCTGCAGCCACCTGGCGGACGACGGGAAGGGGCGCAGCCTGGGCAACTGGGCAACGTGGGGCGTGGCTTATGACAAGGTCTACGGCCCTGGGGGGTGGTGTGTGGCGGACGAGCCAAAGGTGGGGGCCTCGATCACGTGGTGGCTTGCCATGCAGTCAGTTGGCTGCGTCAGACACGATAGACTGTCAAAACTGCAGTGTTGCTACCAGAAAATAAAATATTCTGCTAGCCATGTTGTTGGTAACAAGCTTATCAGAACCCCTGCCATAGAACCTTGACATGCAGTCGTTCCATGCAATTCCACCCGCACAAGCACGAGGCTGTACCACCTGCATGCTCCACCCAGGTTCCCGAGTGCCGCTGCGAACTCGACGGCACCGGCGGCCCCGGCTGCAACCACCCAGGGGAGAGCTTCTGCCCCAATCAATGCAGCGGCCGCGGCCGCTGCGACCTGGGCTTCTGTCGCTGCGATGCTGGGTGGTTCGGCATCGACTGTGCGCACGCGGCGTCCGCTGATGCAGCTGCGGAAGCTGCCAGGAAGCTGCCACCTTGGCTCGCGGAGGTCACGGTGGACGCCTGGCGGTGCACCGCCACCGGCGACGGCTGCAGCGAAGGGATGCTGTGGGACGCGGAGCGCGCAAATAGCGCCAGCGGCGGCTCGGGCACCGCTGCTGCACCGCCCTTGCAAGCAGGGTCGCTGCAGGCGGAAGGGCTGCGCCCGGCCCCAGGGCCGGAGACTGATGAGCCATTGTTTCACGGGGCAGGCAGCGACGACGGCGACGCCCCTGAGCACGTGCTGCCTCGGACGCCACCGCCGCCACCCCCGCCACCGCCACAGGCGCCTGCAGAGGCGCTCAGGAGTGGCCGCGATGGCAGGGACGTTGTTGAGGCGAGTGCAGGCGCCTGGCAAGCAGTGGAGGAGCAGGGCAGCCAGCACCGACGCCTCGCGGCGGCGCCGCAGCGAGCGGCGGCTCCAACGGTCGCTGGACCC
>NW_014012722.1:14666-19364 GCF_000611645.1 Monoraphidium neglectum
GTCGCTGGACCCGCCGCTCGTACGCGGCGCGGCGAGCTGAGGCAGCGCCGGCTGAGCGCCCTCAGACGATCCGGCGGCGCCGGCGAAGGCGGTGCGGCTGGCGGCGACAGGGCAGGGGCCGACGCACCCCGGCCGGGCCGTCGCAGGCCCCTCGTCTACGTCTACAACGTCCCCAGCACCTACGTAGCGCGGATGCTCCAGTACAGGCAAGGGCTGAGCGCCAGGAGTCTATGCCGTGCGTTGGCAAATCATGCAATCGCGGTTGTAAAACACGGGCAGAGAGAAGGTCTCCCTTGCGCGTGGTGCAGCACTTTGCACCGACCTCGCCCGTTTTGCACGCTGTGCCAAGGATCTGCTTGCGCCCTGCTCGCTGCGCGACGCTCTGCGCCAGGATGTACCGCGACCTGTGCACGTGGCGGTGGTTTGACGCTGAGTACGACAACGGGACGCTGACGTCACACTACCCCTACGGTGGGGCCGGCGCGGCGCAGCGCCAGGCGCGCATCTGCTTCTGCACCCGCATATGTGATGGTGACATGAGACAGAGTGGAGGTTCGGCAGAATCGTCTGATAATTGTTCCATCTTACGACATTGTCGGTGCCGCTGGCCAAAACTGATCATGCCACGCAGCTCTGCTCAGTCAAGACGCCTGCACGCATGCTCAGACCCGCGCCGGGCGCGCAACCCTCGGCCCGCCCGTCGCAGGCGCGGAGCCGCTGCTGCTGGAGCTGCTGCTGATGAGCGGCCACAGGACGCTGGACCCCGGGGAGGCGGACTTCTTCTACGTCCCGCAGCTGCTGACCTGCTGGATGCACCCCGTCAGCGGTGAGCTCGCGGCCGCAGCCACGGGACGCGCCTCTGGCGCTGCAACGGAAGCAGACGGCTGGGCGACGCACCGCTGTCACGCCACGGGTTTCGGGCTGCGTGTGCAACTTGTTTTGGGCTGTACCTGCTTTGCAAGGACGCGTTTACAACAGCATTTTGCATGTGCTCGCCTGGCACCTGTGCTGACGTCACCTCTGAATGCCACAACAACCACCCGACCGCCAGGCTGGGCAGACTACCCCTGGTGGTATGTCGACTCGTGGAGCCGCGTGTCGCACGCCGTCATGATGACTCACGAGCTGCTGACCTGGGTGAAGACCGCCCACCCCTACTGGAACCGCACCGGCGGCGCCGACCACATCTGGCTGTTTGCTCACGATGAGGGCGCCTGCTGGGCGCCCACTGAGGTGTACCAAAACTCGATCATCCTGACGCACTGGGGCCGCCTCGATCCAGACCACGCAAGCGGCACGAGCTACGGCCCGGTGGGGTGCCTGCTTTCTGCCCTGCGGCTGTGGGCTGAATGTGTGCTGTTGATTTGGCAACAGCTCCCGCCTTGTGCCTTGCTGGCCGAGGACGCCCTACATGAGACCGCCCAAGTCAACAGTCTTGAAAATAGATTGACACCGTGTTTGGCTCTGCATCCACTACGAAGCGCACGCGTCTGCCGTACGCGATGGCACGTCAACCCATCAACAAGCAATCAGACCATCCCACCGACCAACCAACCATCCAACCAATCAACTTCCGCCCCACAGGACAACTACACGGCTGACGTGCTAGATGACCCGTTTAATCCGAAGGGCTTTGTCCGCCTCATCAGGGGCCACGCCTGCTACACCCCCGGCAAGGACCTGGTCATTCCCCTTTTCCGGGGGGCCGACAGGTGGGGTGGCTGTGTGGGCGCGGTAGCCAGGAATGATTGCACAAACCCTCTAGTCAGGGATGTTTGCGGAAATTCATGGCCCAGCAACGGGAGGAAGCGTGTGCAGCTGCTTGTGAATGCGTTCAAGGGCGCTGGGAGTGTGGAGCTCACCACCAGAGCCTTGAGGGGCCGAGTCTGCCCGGTGTTCAGTGGTGTTTGCTGCTTTCCTCCCTGCGCGAGGTGATCACCCAACAAGGGGCTCTAACCTCACAGCGGTGCAGCAGCCAGCCCCGCCCAGGCGCACAACCAAGCATGCCTACCCCTGCTCTTGTTCGCGCGTCTTCTTATGTCATGTCACCGGCCCGGCCCCGGGCAGGTTCCGCGCGTCACCCTACCTGGGGGCGCCCCAGCCAGAGCGGACTACCCTGCTCTTCCACCGCGGCCGCATGGGCGAGAAGGATGGCCCCGCCTTCAGCCGCGGCGTGCGCCAAAAGGTGTGTGCCGCGAAGGTATTTGCTGACTTGGCTGCACATGGGGCCGCAGCAAAAAACCCTGAGGATGCGTTAGGAGGATTGTATTCAGGGCCAGCCAGTGCGGCACGTTTCGGTCGCTCGTTACATGTTGATGTTTGGTCCAGATCACCAGCTTTGAGTGCCTTGTGCGCAATGTTTGCGCTCGCTCAGAAAACTACCATACTTCCTCACACAAGATTCATTTGATTCACCTCGCGCAATGTGCTTGCAGTTGGCTAGGCTGTCAAAGGAGCAGAGCTGGCTGTCGCGCTACAACATCAGCATTGGAGGTTACGACGAGATTACGGGGGACTACAGGTTCGGAGGGCTGGGCTGGCGGGAGCGCTTGGGGGTCGGACAGCCTCGTGCGCGCAGGCGCCTGGGCAGAGGCACGGGCCGGGTACTGGCATGGCCGCCAGAGCCCAGGAGTGCAGCCGTTCTGAGGGTGCCCCATGAAGCATGCGCTCTGGGGCTAGGGGCAAAATTCAGGTCACTTCATTCCTGTTTGATGGGCTGGCTGACTCCCTGCCTGAATGTTCCATGATTGCGCTCTCGTGCCATCGCCACCCCTCCCACCCTTGCCGCCCGTGCATTGGCACTCACGTTGACTTTATCACAGCGAGCTGCTGGCGCGGAGCGTCTTCTGCTTGGTCGCAGCAGGTGGGGCGCTGTTGGACTCTAGCGCAGCCTCTGACAAGGCATTCTTGTTCAATCATTGTGCCCTTTGCCCAGGCGTCACCTGCGCTGATTTTGCAGCTGCGTTCGTGAAGCTCCCAAAAACGCGCTGCTCAAACGCACCCGCCCTGGGCTCCACATGATCCCGCGGCAGGCGATGGCTGGAGCGCGCGCTTCGACGACGCGATGCTGCACGGCTGGTGAGTGGCTGCCTACAACGGTGCCCTGCAAGCACCTCGCCATGATGCAGCCTGAGTCCCTGCCTGTGTTGGACCAGCGGTAACCTGGGCGATGTATTCACTGCAGAATTCCTCATTTACCACGCTTGCCCCTCTCATTAATGGCAACCGTGCTTCACACATGCACACTCAAGCATCCACGATTGTTCACACAAATACGCGCCCGCGCGTGCACAAACACACACACACACACACACACACACACACACACACACACACACACACACACATACACACACACACTGCTCACTCACGTACTCATGTGCCCACTCCGCAGCATCCCGGTGATCGTCATTGACAAAGTTGTCGGGCCCTGGGGCCACCAGCTGCGCTGGCAGGCGTTCAGCCTGTGCGTGTCCGAATCAGACGTCGAGAACCTGCCCGCCATCCTGCAGGCCGTCCCGCCCGACAGGGTCCGCCGCATGCAGCGCGCGATGGCCGCGGTGTGGCGCCGATTCGCGTGGCTGGCGCATCCGCTATTGAGCAGGCAGGCGCGGGAGCTCGTTGCGGCCAACTCCGCCGCGGGCTCTGCGGGAGATGGTGTGGCGGCAGGCGGGCAGCAGGCGCGCGAGCGGCCGCCCTGGATGCGTGTGCTTGGGCCCGGAGACTGGGAGGACGACGCTTTTGGGACCATCATGCAGTGGCTGTACCACAAGCTGGAGCAGCGTAGGGCGGCAACGGCAGGAGTAGCGGTAGACGCGAAGGTGCCTGGCAGAGAGGATGCTGCGCGGCGGCCGCAGATGGAGCGGCAGCATTTACAGCAGCAGCAGCAGCAACAGCAGCAGCAGCAGCAGCAGCAGAACCAGCACCGGCTGGCGCAACCTCACCACCACCGCGCGCACGTTGCATCCAGGGCGCAGCTTGCTGGGAGGGGCTCTCGGATGGAGGTGTCTGTTGGACAGGAGGGTTGATGCGGCTCACATCCCTGTCTGATGTCATACCCTAACATTTAAAGATTTTGCAACATACATGTACAAACCTACGTAAGCGAATGATCAAGGCATGCATTGCCATGCAATCGTTGAGCAACTGCGTGGTTCACGTCAACCCACAACCATCTTACTACCCTTGCCCTGAATTGATGCCCGCTATGGCCTGGTATGTCACAACTACACAGCTTTGCTCAATGGGTTGTCGCTGATGTAACTTTGCGTGCGCAATGCGCCCAGAATTGACGGCATCATGACAAAAACCAGCACTGAATGTGCCGGTGTGCAGCGATGCGTACGCCTGTGCACCACCTACGCCTGCGTTTAACCAGATGGCACTGAGGGTGCAAGGCAGCAGCGCGCACCACTTGAGCCTGAGGAGCGCGACAGGACCCCTCGACCCGCTGCCTCAAAACCCCTGACGATGTAACCGAGACTGTGCCACTGTGATGCTCCAATTGCCAACTTGAAGCCGGAAATGCCGGCAAACAGGGCACAGGCAACGCGGGGCTGAATTGTGTGCAATGCAACCCCAGAGATAGATAGATAGATAAGTTACTCATACCATAGCATCACTGCCATCGGCCTCGCGCTCATTAGAGCGGACCTCCTCATTCCTAACCTTCCAACGGATCTGCCAGCAAGCATACAC
>NW_014012721.1:0-8090 GCF_000611645.1 Monoraphidium neglectum
GGCGGCAACGGCACGGCCGGCGGCAACGGCACGACCGGCGGCAACGGCACGACCGGCGGGAATGGCACGATACCCGGTGGGTTGTGTACTTGAGTTTACATGCACGGGCATGTTGGAAACGCGTGATTTGTGTGCCGAGCCAGCAGCACCTCTTGTCTCCTGTCTATGCTGGCATGTTGTCATGTTGTGTGTGCGCCAGCGCGGGACCAGGAGTGCTTTTGCCTACTCTGTGCGGGTGTTTTGATATAGCCCACGCGCACACATCCCTGGCTGACATCCAGGCAAGTAGTCGGATCTGCCTTGGGCGCAGTCGGATGGCGAGCGAGTTTACATTGTAGGTTTGAAGAGAGGTTGCACACCTGTTCCCCAATCACCTGCCTGTCATTCCTCGTCATCCTTCTGCAACTTTGCATCCCTGCCCCTTCCCTGCCTCCTTGCCCTCTCATTGCGCAGTTTGCAACCAAACGTGCCAGAATGGAGGCCGCTGCGTGGCCCCAAACACGTGTGATTGCTCCGGCACTAACTTCACCGGCCCAACCTGTACCACGCCTGCCGGTGCGTGCTGCCTTGTGGGCTGCAAAGATCAGCAGCTAGGCCAGGCTACCTGGCGGTGTGTGCCCCTTGAAATCAATAGCTTCGCTATCACAAACGGGTTGTTTTTCACTGCCTCTTGGCATGCACCGCACGCAGTATGCGCCCCGGGATTGTGCAAGAACCTGGGCGTGTGCTCAGGAAACAACACTTGCAACTGTGACGGCACTGGCTTCACTGGGCCGACTTGCGAGGGCCCCGCTCCAGGTGGGTGTGCAAGGGTGCTCTGGGAGTGCAGACCTTGCAGGGGCGAGCAAATGATGGGTTGGCAGCGATGGGACAGACCCGCTTGCAACCGAGCTGTGAATGCTGCATGACATGACAATGATTGTGATCACGTATCCGCCTTGCCGGGACCAACAGTAAATCATGCGTTGGCAGGCGCACATTAGGTTTTGCCATGACACCCTCTTTCTGTTTTTGCGGTCTCCTGCCTGCATGCAGTCTGCAATGTCACATGCCAGAATGGAGGCATCTGTGTCAACACCAACAAGTGCACATGCGCCACGGGCTTCACTGGGCCGACCTGCAACCAGACAATCAATGGTGAGCATGCCTGGGAGTGAGCTTTGCAGTTTTTCAAGTTCATATGATCTGGAAGTGACTGGGCAGACAGAGTGATGCCTGGATTACTCATGTTTGCTGCACAACCATAAGTTTACAATAGCTGCACACGCAACCAGCAACCCAAAACCACACTTGTCGCTACGCCCCCTACTCCGCAGCTACCGTTTCAACAGGGGTCGACGTTGTCTACATCTGCCCGCGCAACGGCGTCTGCAGGGTGCCCGCTCCCGGTCCGCTGAGCGCGTTCCCCAACCCGAACAGGGTGCCCCTCTTCTTGGTGTCATCTGGCAGGACCACCCCGGCCATTGGTGTGCTGGATGTCAAGTCTGACGGGTCAATCACCTATATCCCGCCCATGTGCGTGTGTGCCAGTGCCTCGCATCCTTGTCGCATGCGGTATTCTTGCTGGCGTAGCGGCGGGGTGGTGACGGGCATTCAAAGCAGGCAGCCTTGGAGGGACTGCATGCGCACATGCTTGGTAGGACCTCACTATGGTGAGGGTTAGCATGCGTCAGCCTTGACCACTTGCCGTAATGCACAGATCTTTGCTTCGTAACAACATCATCCTTGCCTTATCCTCACTCATTTACGTCTCTGCGCCCCTCTCCATCAAACTCCCATTGCAGCTCATTTACTGGCAACGTCTCCTTCCCAGTGACAATCACCGACCTGGCATCTCTCAGGACCCTCAACGTGGTTCTGATCATCAATGGCCCCGCACCCCCCATCCCCACGGCTGTTAACGATGTTTTCACATGCCCCCTGGGCACCGACTGTGTGATCCCAGCCCCTGGTGTGCTGGCAAATGATGTCAGCACCAGCGCAGGCGCGAAGCTTGTCGTGATCAGCAATACCGGAAACGTCACGGTGGCGCCGGACGGCACGGTCACCCTGAAATTTGTCCCGTGAGCATGCCTGGGAGCTGTGGCAGCTGCGGCCCCAGCTAGGAGTGGGAGTTTCTGTGGCCTGGATGTCCAGGAGATGCAGCTGCGGGTTGCTTCAAGTCAGAAGTCTCTTGACCTGCAGCTGGCTGCCTGTACTTCGAGCTCACCTTTTGCTGCCAACACAGCCAGTCGCAAACTATTTTGGCATTGCTGTTTGGCCCTTTACCCCTACATTGTTGTGTACCTTGCAAATCCTGCCCGCCTCCCCCCTCCCCTTACCAACATTCAGAGGCTTCTCTGACAACACAACCTTCACCTACACTATCAGCGACGGCGTCTCCTTGTTCACCGCCACAGCTACGGGCACACTGATCGTCCCTGGAATCCAGCCAGCTGGCGCGGGCGTCAGCCAGGTGCTCAACACCTTCCTGCTGCTCACCCCTGCGGACGGCAGCGGTGCCAATGGCGTGTGCCCCGACCCGGCGCCTGGGCTGGCCGAGATCACAAACGCTGCGGTCGCTCGGCTGAGCACTGTGCAGAACATCAGCAGCGTCCAAAGCTCTTTTGTGAAGTGCGACTTGGTGGTGAGCATGCATTGTTGCCGGGACTCACACATTCAGGGTTCGTGCGTCCAATGGGCTAAACGTATGCGCCAGTGCATTCGGAGGGCAAGTATGGCTGTGACTGCTGGTGATGGGGGTCGGTCTACAAATGAGGATGCACAAGGCTGTTGTGCAGCTCATGTGGTTGAATGGGCCTCACACACTGTAGTCTGTTTCAGCCCGTGTGCACTGCACTCCACTGCTGCACTCCACTTTACCTCAACCATCAATCATTAGAGGCAGCTCGACAGGACCAGCTCACAGACCAGCCCCTGTGTTCCTGTCGTCTTCCTTCACACCTGCAGGATAGCGGCAAGATCCTGGTCACCATGTCCACCACCGTCGGCGCCGCCACCACCGGGCCCATCGCCACCCTGCTCGCCGGCGTGAACTCACCCGCCTCCGTTGGCGCCGCGCAGCCCCTCGCCAACATCTGCGCCTCGACGCTCTTTGCATCACTGTGCAACGGCACTGTGTTCAGCAGGCTGCGTGTGGTGGATGGCTGCGCAACGGTCAACAGCCAATGCCTCCCCGAGACGCTGCGCACCAAGCGCTGCATCGTCAGCGGCCAGACAGTCGGTGGTTACACCTTCGTGCGCTCAAGTACGAGCAGGGTCACACCCTTCTTCGACGCCAACACGACGGACACCTCGTCGGAGTCGCCCCAGGGCCGCCGCCTGCTGCAGAGGGTCCGCCAGGCCACGTTTGAAGGGTGCTGCGTGAGCCCCAGGCAGAGGGAGCCCGCGACTGGCACTGCATCCACCTGCAGGAGGATCAACGTCGGCAGGAGGTTCACCAGCCTCGGCCGCTTCAAGCCCACAACGTGCAGATGTGCCAATGTTCGCGAGTTTGTCCAATCTGAGATGTGAGTGGCGCACGCACGTAGACGCCCGTCCCGCACTTGCCCAGCTGTTGCATGGGTTTCGATGCGGGCCTGCTCTAACACAGGAGTCCAGCAGTGATGATCATGCCATTTCAGGAGCAAACAGCACCGTGTAGGGGGCCGCATACAGCTGCATACTGGCTGGCGATCGCCACGCTTTGGCCTGTTTGCCTGACCTTCCCTCCCCATGCACCCTTTCTTTGGTTGGCTGATTACTGCAGGTCAACAAGGCTGCCCAGGGTTGCCGTGAACCACATTGCGGCCAACTACCCCGTCAGCATTGGTTTTGTCAGCAATGTGTGCGTGCCCAGACCGTCCAGGAGCAACCCCCTGAGGTGCACCAACAGATTCCAGACTGTGGGCGCCGCCACCGTCAGCTGCACCAACGGCACCCTGAACCTGGCCTACGAGTCGGCACCCCGTTATGTCATTGGCCGTGGCCAGAATATTGTCGTTACGTGCACCAACAGCAGGTTAGTGGGGCGTTGGTTGCGGACATCACACTGGGTTTGAGCTGGCTTGGTGCATCCTGCCCCTCGCTCCCTTTGCAAATAGACGCAGCAAGACCCACGATTTGTCCTGTCATCAACATGTTCTTCCATCTAACCAATAACTGGATGTTGTGCTCTCAGCTGCTAAAATGACTGTTTGTCTCCCCAAAAACACCACAGGTTCTCCCAGCTCTCCTCATGCAACAGTGTCAATGCGGCTGGCACGGTCGTGAGCCCCTTGGTCACTGGCAACTTCCAGGTCACCAACCCGGACTTCGACTCCGGCTGCGTGTGCAGGTCAACCGGCCGCAAGCCGGTGTTCCTGCTGAGCGCTGTCGATGTCATCGCGGGCCAGCAGTGCCTCCCGTGAGCGCCAGTGACCAGTCACGGTCAAAGTCTGGTGCCTCACAAATTTCAGATGTGGTGTATTGAGCTGGCTGGAACGTTGTGCGCAAGCTTGATAACGCGTGCTGTGCGCCCACCCGCATCGTATGCATACACGTTGGTGGTTGTGAATAAAGGCCGGGTGCACAGAGTTGCGCACACCATGAGTTTGCTGGCTCCCTTGGCAAGGTGCTTGCGCACGTGACATGCAGGTTTTCCATATGCTGTTGCGTGCTGTTGGCACTCGGTGGCTGGGGCAGCAGGCGAGCCGCCATTTCAGCCCAGAGCAATTCCCTCAACTGGCTTCGCAAGGGCCGGGAGAGGGGTCATGGTTGCCTCGCAAGGGGTGTATTACCAACCAGTGCTCAAGGTCATTGTGTTGCATCTCTTGCCTCATGCAGCAGGGAGGGTTGCTGCACTTTTCATTGTGATTGTTCAAGCGTCACCGTCACCTTCTTGCACATAGTGCGCAAGGGCTGCGTGCTACACTAAAAGCTGCATCTGCCTTGCGCAGCACCATCCAGCCTGGGGCTTCCTGTGCGGCCCGTCTCGGTGGGGCACTGTTGTGCTTTCACACGGCACGTGATGGCATTGGCACGTGCGGGCTGTTGCAAGGCATATCATGCCCCTGGCACTCCCACGGGTTTTGGTGCCTGTTCAGAGGAGCCAGGTTTGATGGTCTGGGGGCGACATGCCCGCTGGTTATGCCAGCGGGCATAAAAGTCCACCAGCACTCTTTGTTCTGAACGTCTGTGGGACCAAGCGCTCCACTTTCTTTTGGTTGCGCTTAAGCTCCTGGACCATCTGGCGCCCTGGCAGTGTGCAAGCGAAAAAAAACCCAAACACCACACAGGTGCACGCACAGTCCATTGATGTGTTGGCGCAGCGGGCGGTTCAGGGGCACGCTACGCATGCCTCTGTTGTGCATGCTTTTATCCACAGCACGTGTGTACACGCTTACCTGCTGCTCACTCTTGTGGCTGTTGGCAGGCGGCAGCGCGCGGGGTTCCGGTCAGCTGTTTGCCCCTTCTCTTTGCAATGACGAGCTTGAGCACCCCTTGAAAAAGGAAATCAGCGTCCCTTTCCGGCGGTCCAGTTGCTCCACCTGGGCCAGCCACTGCTGCTCTACTTGCCATGACATGCGGCAGTCCTTTGGGGACATTGTTACGCACATTGTGTCATCTTCCCCTCTCTGTGACTTCTCATTAAATTTTGCCATCTCATCACACGTGGGGATGCGCACGCACGGAAATGCACATACACACCTTGTAACTTTGCTCACAGCCCATTATGTAGCTGACACCAGCAAGTGATGGTCATGACACCAAACCGCTACCCTGCGCTGGTACAGTATCCCATGCACACGGGTACCACGCGGATCACCTCCTGGTGAGTGCACCACATGTCTGCAGCCTGTGGGCATTGATGATGTCACACCATAAAAAAAACCGGGGCCTGTGTCATCATCTTGCCTTGTACGTACCCCCCCCCCTCTAAAACATCTTTGCACGCCCCTGCATACACCTCTTGCACTCGCCTGTCTAGGATCAAGAGCTGGCAGACTGGGCCGCGTTGCCCTCCAGCGGTGTGTTCGCGCTTTGCGCGGAGTACAAGGCTTGCTTTACTGCAGGTGGTGCTGGTGAGGTGCCAAAGGCCCGCATTCCATTGCGGATGCCCTACGCAGCACTCCCACCCCGTTGCCTAATTCCGGGAGCCCCAACACACACGTGCGCTCATGCGCCTGCGCTGCTGCTATCCTCCCTTCGCGGCGTCGCCCACCCTGCGCTACAACACCCCAGCCCATTTTTGAGGCCGCGCGTTGCGACGGCCTGGAGAATGGCTCAACACGCTTTGCTTGATGGCCCAGCACATTTGAGGACCGAGCCGCGCTTTTCGCCCTTGTTTGCCCACCCGCCCGTACAAGCCTGCATGCGCGCCTATGTGCACAGTGCAGACGAGCGCGCCCTAGGCGCCTTGGTGCACGCTCTCCTTGAACTGCGCCATCAGTAGCCACCTGAATCTCAATGGCTCAACTTTGATGTTTCCAGGTCTGATTGTGTGAGCGTGGATCGCCTGTGAAGCAAGCGGCCGGCGGACGCTGTAACATTGTTGATTGTAACCCTAATAAAGCATCAGGCACTCAAATAGGTGCACTCGCAAACGGTCTACAGGGCGAACGTACCGTAGTTCACCCTTCCAAACGTGCAAGTGAACCTCCCAAGGAGACTGAACAACAGTACGGGATGGACGACTGGGAGATCAGGGAGTAGGTTTTGCTTCATAAAATATTATCAACGCCGTGGCTGTGCTGCGCACTGGTGCAGTGCGGGAGCGCTCATGTGCCAAGCAGGTGCTGAGGTGCAGCACCAGCAGGTGGCGTTGAGGCACCACCATTTTTCAGCAGGCGGTATTGCCATAGCTAGCAGTGCTCAAAAAATATCTATTTTAAGTAACAGTGTGAATCGACTGTGTGCAATACCCCATGTACAGACGGAGGACCCGCTGTGCAGCAAATCGGTTTAGTCTAGTACCGTGGTTTGCTTTGCCTCTTAAACCTACCAGAAGCGCTTCTTCTTAGGCCACTATAACACGTGCAGTACGTCCAACAGTGGTCCGCCGAGCGGAGCGCGGGCCATTGGCGCGGGCAGCTGCTCTTTAGTCATGACCTGCAATCGCTTGAGGCTGATGATCAACCAGGGAAGCGGGGGCCACGTCAAACCCATAACAGAGAAGTAGTATTCTTTGAGCCATCCGCATCAATCAGGAACCACAGGTCACATCCCTTTCTGCAACACAACCCCCAATTGTGCAGCGCCGGCGGCACGGCGGCGCCGGCTAGGGCTTGCAAGTTTTTGTGCCAGGGATTGAGGGCTGGGTTTGATTAGGATAAAGGGCTTTCGTGCAGCACATCACAATACAGTGGTCTGCTGTCACCAGGGGGTAATCACTCTCAGGGGCTCGTGCCGCCGGTCGTCACCTGGTGGGTGGCCTGCTCGCTGGCGGCCACAGACCAGGACACAGGCCCCCCGGTGGGACAGGGACTACTCCGATGATGGATTTTCACAAGGAAAAATCACCATTTGCAACTTCGAAAGCTGCTGCGTGCGTTTCTGCCGTCGGCTGCGGTCACACGCGAAGGTCGCTCGTATAGAGATGTGGTGCGAAGATGAGTCCGCGGGAAGGCTGCAGCATCAGCATGTTGCGTTTCACAAGCCACAGCTTCACAAACACGTGTGATCGCCGGTGGTTGTCCCACATTCTAGAAAAATCCCTGCACGATTCGGTCGACCCCAAAGATCATAAGCAGCCGTCCATCACCCCTCGAGGTGCAGAACGCACCTAGGTGAGCCTTAAGTTGCAGGCCGCCTGGGTTTGAGATTCACTCCCTAAACCGGCGTTCCCTGGCTGCAGTGTGGCGGGCAGCTGGTTTCAAGCACCGGGTCCCTCTGGGAGTAGTAGTGGGCGTTTCGCAGCCGTCAACTGTGGGTCTCCTGCCGCAGTCCATCTTGACAATGCACACAAGGAGTCATGTCAAGGGGGGAGCTCATTGGGTGCGCGTCACCAGCAACAGCAGCAATGACGCGCCCATGCACTTGTGCAGCCACCCGTCACTCCCGCAGGCTGCCCTGCTTCACCCCTTCCCGTCTCACTTCCCCATTCCAACCCCCGCCCCATGGGGCACCCACCC
>NW_014012721.1:8793-19479 GCF_000611645.1 Monoraphidium neglectum
CCCGCCTTGCCCCCCCCCCTCCCAGCCAACTGCACCATGGCCCGCCATTCCATGGCGCCTGCGGTGGCACTGGCAGTGCTGCTGCTAGTCGGGGCCGGGGTGCCACATGCTGCCGCGGACCTGAATGCGCCTGCTGGCCACGCCCGCGAACTCCAGCAGCTCTTGGGCGGCCTTCTGGGTGGAACAACCGGCGGCCTCCTAGGCGGAACGACCGGCGGCCTCCTTGGCGGAGTTGGTAGCCTCCTTGGCGGCCTCACTGGCGGCCTCACTGGTGGCCTTACCAGCGGCCTCCTTGGCAACGCCACCAACACCGGTGGCCTCCTGGGCGGCGTCCTTGGCGGCAACACCACCGGCGGTCTCCTTGGCGGTGTCACCGGGGGTCTTACTGGCGGTCTTGTTGGCGGCGTCGTCGACACTGTCGGCAACCTCCTGAGCGGGTCCACCACGGGCCTCCTAACCGGCACGATCGGCGGCCTGCCCCTCGTCGGTGGTCTGTTTGGCCCCGTCTCTGGCGTCCCGGTGGCTGGCGGCCTGCTCAACAGCACCCAGCTGAGCGGCCTCCCTGTCGTGGGCAGCCTCCTGGGCAACGTCCCTGTCATCGGCAATGGCAGCCTCCTCTCGGGCCTCCTGGGCCTCGGCAGTGGCGGCGTCCTTGGCGGCGGAGGCCTGAACGCCTTCATCAATGCCACCCTCAACAATCTCGTCCCCACTGTTCTTGGGACTGCGGCTGGCCTCCTGCCTGGCGTGACCAATGGGCTCCCCCTGGGCCTTCTCAGCGGGAACCAGAGCTTTATCATGGCGCCGACTGATGTCTCCTTCATCGGCGGCAAGGGTGCCCTGCTGTCGAGCGTGGTCAGCCTTAACCCTGGCAAGCTGCTCTCTGTCGTTGGCATCACCCAGCTGCCCAATGTCGGCAGCATCATTGTCAGCGCCGACGGCAGCTTCCTCTACAACGGCCCCAACCTTAACGGTAGGGATTTGGGAGTGGGAGAGACTGGGGGGATGGCAGTCTGGATTGTCGCGCATCGTGCGTACAAACATGTGACAAGAAACAGCTGCGGATCTGCTTGTCCACTTGCCCGCACAAAGTCCTAGCGCTTGGCGCGTATGGCGGCCAACGTTGCAGATGTTTCAGCTCGCTGCCTGCCTCTTGAGGCCACCAGACCAGAGCCTCACTCTGCCAAACGCTCTTGCGCCACATGGCTGCTGTGCCACTCTCTTGCCCAGGTTCCACCAAGGTGTGTGTCCAGGTCACCGACCTGCTGGCCACCGCCCCCATCTGCATCGACCTGATCCGCAACCTCCAAGTGCCAGCCGTTGCTGGCATTCTCCCCCTGGTGTTCAGCAACAAGACAGTCATCGACCTCAAGGGCAACACCAACTTCACCAGCCTTCCTGGCAGCCTGCTCAGTGGGGTGATTTCCCCCAACCTGCCCCTGGGCGGAATCCTGGATGTGCTTGGCCTGTCCATCCTGCCTGACATCGGCACCATCACCCTCAACCCTGACAACAGCTTCACCTACACCGGGCCCAGCTTCAACGGTGCGAAAGAGCTTGAGCGAGTCCATGGGCCGGTGCTGTTATGCCTGCCTTGCTGCCAGCGCTGCCTTGGCTCGCCTGTGACTGCGCCCATCGAGTTGGGGCGTTCGGCTCACAGTGTGCACTCAGTCACGCCAATGATGGTTCCAATCTTCTGCCCGCCTCGGCAAATCTGGTGCCGCACCGCAGGCACCACTGCATTTTGCTACATCGTCACCGACCTCCTCTCGACTCTGCCCCTGTGCCAGACAATTGCCGGCATTTTGCCGTCCCTCCCAAGTGTTGACCTGCCTGTCTGCCTTCCAGGCTGCTTGAATGGCGGTGCGTAAGCCCTCATCAAAGCTGCCGTTACAGTAGTTGCCCTGAGCTATTCACTGCGTGCCTCTCGCACTGGATGAAGCTCTTGTATGGAGGCCCACCTGGGCGGCGTTTCCGCTCACCCCGCCTCATCCAAACGCATCCATCCCCAGGCGTGTGCGATGCCCTGCTTACCTGCAACTGCAATGGCACTGGCTTCACCGATAGAATCTGCTCTACTCCAGTTGGTGCGTTGCCAGGGTCCCTGAGCTCTATCTGATGAGGCGTATGATGCATCACTTTGTTGCTGATGGCGTTGAGTGCGGCACTGGGGTGATGGTGATTGCATGAAGTCCGCCAACACAAGCTGGGACACCCCTGAGCAGTGGCAGCATCCATGTGAGTCTTTGTTCTTTAGCTGGTCGCGGTTCAGGTGCCTTCGCTCTGCCCACACATATGCTAACAGCCTCCCTCACCTCATGCACACCATTTTATGCAGTGTGCAACCCTGCTTGCCAAAACGGGGGTTTCTGCTCTGATACCAACACATGTGATTGCACAAACACCGGCTTTTTCGGCCCCACATGCGAGACGCCCAACAGTGAGTGTCATGTTGTGAGCAGTGGTTGCGAATCGCCAGAGAGATCGCGCCATTGGGAGACCCCCCCCCCCTTGTGTACCCCTCTGTCCATTGTCTAGATTCAATCCCTGTCTTGTCTTCGCAGATTGCACCGCCGGACTGTGCAAGAACAATGGCACTTGCTCGGGGAACAATACCTGCAACTGTGCGGGTACTGGTTTCACTGGACCGACGTGTGAGGGACCCCCGCCAGGTGCGTGGGGTGATCGTTGAGGCTTGGCAGAGTAGTGATGGCATGGTACAACCAATGTTTTGTTGACAAACTAGAAGCTGCTGATGAGCGTTCTTGCAAGGCGGACCCAACGGTTGAGATGGTCATGTGTGACTGGGGAGTGTCCGGGGGGGGCCCTGATGCTGAGCGATCCCTCCTGTTCCTGCGCCTCCCTCTCTATGCGTAGTTTGCAACATCACATGCCAGAATGGAGGTGTCTGTGTTGAGAACAACAAGTGCGCCTGCAAGCCGGGCTTTGTGGGCCTCACTTGCAATGGGACGACCAACGGGACCACCAACGGGACCACCAACGGGACCAATGGTGGGCCGCATTTCAACGTGCATGTTTGGGGAAAGATACCTGCTCAAGTGCTGTGTTCTGCAAGTGCTGGAGCATAGTCGGCGGGCTGGTGCGCACTGTGGGTAGGCAGCGGCGCCTCAATTGATGTGCAGGAACCCTGCTGCCCGGGCGCAGCCAGCATCCAGCACTTTGGTGGAGTGGGCGAGCAATATGCAGACGCGGAGTAAGGAGCGTGTTGCGTCGGACGGGCGCTTGTGGTAGCTTGACGCGACACCAGTTTCCCGCAGATGTCGCCCGAGCGTCCTCTTGGCAGCTTGCATGGTGCCCAGGCAGCCTGTAGCAACCAAATCTGCTGCCTTCTGCTCACCAATCAACGCAGTTTGCAACCCGCCGTGTGCCAATAATGGCAAATGCGTGGGGACTAATGTTTGTGATTGCACCGGCACTGGGTTTGCTGGCCCGACCTGCAACACAATCCCTGGTGGGTTGTCAGCCCCTCGCTGCATCACGCAGTCATGCGTGCATGTTGTGCAGGTTGTGCCAATGGCAGCTCCGACTGACCTTGAGGCCTTCCTGTATGTGCAGTGGGAAGTGCTGCCTGTCTCACAAACTGTGATGGCAGCTCGGCAAGTTCGTAGGCATTTAGCTAGGAAACGCACCTACTTAACTGTCCGCCTTAACTGCCCGCCTGACATCCCCCTGGCTGCGCGCCTGCCCGCAATCTTTCCGCGCAGTTTGCAACGCAACGTGCCTAAATGGAGGCAAATGCGTGGGGACGAACACCTGCGATTGCGCCGGCACTGGATTCACCGGCCCCACGTGCAACACGCCTCCAGGTGGGTGTGCCACTGCTTAGAACATGTGGGCTTGCAGCTGCCCTCTGTTGGGTCGTAGCCTGCGGTATGGGACTTGCAAGCGTATTACGCAACAGCTCACAATCAAACCTCGCAAAATGCACCCTACACAGTGTGCACCCCTGGTTTGTGCAAGAACAATGGCACGTGCTCAGGGAACAACACCTGCAACTGCGATGGCACCGGCTTCACTGGGCCGACTTGCACGGGCCCCCCGCCGGGTAAGCAGGCACGGTTGGGATTTGGAATGTATATGGCTGCTTGGGCAGGGCAGGGCAAATCAGCAGCATCGGGATACGTTGCAGACAGCTTTGTTTTGTGCAGGCCGTATGAGTCGTCGGGAGGGCTGTAGTGGTCTGAGTCGCAGTGAGGCGTGCTCTGCAGCTGTCATCAAAAGCCACAAGCAACATACCTTCTTGGTTCATGCGGTCGCTGCCTTGTGCAGTTTGCAATCCCGTGTGCCAAAATGGAGGCATCTGTGTCAACACCAACAAGTGCACATGCCCCACGGGCTTCACCGGGCCGACCTGCAACCAGACAATCAACTGTGAGCCTTAACTCGAGGGTCGCATCTTGTTGCCTGGAGTCCTGCAAGCTGGTGTTGATCCATAGAATGCGTCGTGTTTAGGTGCATGACTGCTGCGAGTGGTGCAGATCCAGCAGGTGCAGCTTGCATGCTGAGCAACACATGCATTTTAGACTCGCTGCCTCAATCCGCCCTTCCCCGCAGCCACCGTGTCAACTGGAGTGGATGTCGTCTACATCTGCCCGCGCAATGGCGTCTGCAGGGTGGCCGCCCCCGGTCCACTGAGCGTCTTCCCCAACCCGAACAGGCTCCCCCTCTTCTTGGTGTCATCTGGCAGGACCACCCCGGCCATTGGTGCGCTGGATGTCAAGGCTGACGGCTCGATCACCTACATTCCACCTATGTGAGTGCCGGCTCTGCCGTCGTGTTTATGGCAAGACGGCCTGCGCAACATGTGGCAATGACGGGCGAGGCGAGTCTGTACGGCAGTGAGCGGGCCAGTGGCCCGCATTGGCCCCAAACCCTTTGACGGACGGGTACAGCCTGCAGCAGGCTCCGCCCTTGTATTATTGGTATCCCGGTGCTGGCCCCTTCCATCTTCCTCACACATCGTGTTGGCATCCCGTCTACAACCACCCCATCTTCCTTGCAGCAATTTTGTCGGCAACGTCACCTTCCCAGTGACAATCACCGACCTGGCGTCGCTCAGGACTCTGAATGTGGTGCTGTCTATCACTGGCCCTGCACCCCCCGTCCCCACGGCCGTGGACGACACGTTCAACTGCCCTTTCGGCACCGACTGTGTGATCTCAGCCCCTGGTGTGCTGGCAAATGATGTCAGCACCAGCTCAGGCGCAAAGCTTGTTGTCACCAGCAACACCGGGAACGTCACCGTGGCGCCCGATGGCACGGTCACCCTGAAGTTCGTCCCGTGAGCATGCCTGGGAGCTAAGGCAGTGGCCTGTGTATGTGGGATTTCTGGTGGGAAGCTGCCGAGCAAGCTGCATCAAGCAGAGTGGCTGTGCAGCCGGCGATGACAGTACTGTGGCTGCTTAAACAATGCCTGTACATTTGGTCTGCGTCGCCAGGACCGGCTTGTTGGCCGTGGTCACATCCTGAAGAAAACCAACTCCGCTGCCCTTCGCCCCCAAACAACGCCAGTGGCTTCTCTGGCAACTCGGTCTTCACCTACACCATCAGCGACGGCGTCTCATTGTTCACCGCAACAGCCACCGGCACCCTGGTCGTCCCAGGCACCCAGCCCGTCGGCCTTGTCACCCAGGTGCTCAACACATTCCTGCTGCTGACTCCTGCCGATGGCAGCAACGCCAACGCCGTGTGCCCGGACCCCACGCCAGGGCTGGCTGAGATCACCGCTGTGGCTGTGGCGAGGCTGAGCACTGTGCCAAACATCACTGGCGTCCAGAGCTCTTTTGTGAAGTGCGACCTGGTGGTGAGCATCTCATGCGAGCTGCAAGGTTGCACAAGGCTGGGGCTGGTTGCAGTGTCACAAGAGAATCCGGAGGATGGTGGTGTGGTGGCAGAGTAGAGAGTCCCTGGTTGTATTATAGCCGAGGGCTGCTGCGAATCACTGGTGTCTGGGTGCATGGGTGCAAATCATCCCGACCCAGGGTTGCCCATCTGCGTGGGCCCCGCGCTGCTTCTACAGCACTCAAACGCAGCCCGTCCGATGCATCATGTCAAAACCATCAGCATCTGACTAGGATGCAATATCTTCTCCTGCATTGCTTTGCCTCACAGGATGGTGGCAAGGTCCTTGTCACCATGGCCACCACCGTCGGCGCCGCCACCGCTGGACCCATCGCCACCCTGCTGTCCGCCGTCAACTCGCCCGCCGCCGTTGGCCCCGCGGCCACCATTTCCAACGTTTGCACGTCGGCGCTCCTCGGGGCGCTGTGCAACAGCACCGCCGTCTTCAGCAGGCTGCGCGTGACGGACGGCTGCGCGACGACCGACAATCAGTGCATCCCCGCGACGCTGCGCGCCAAGCGTTGTGTCGTCAGCGGCCAGACGGTCGGCGGCTACGCCTTCGTCGCCTCTAGCCTCAACAGGAACACACCTTTTATCGATGCCAACGCGGCAGACACCTCGTCGGAGGAGCCCCAGGGCCGCCGCCTGCTGCAGCGGGTCCGCCAGGCCACGTTTGAAGGGTGCTGCGTGAGCCCCAGGCAGAGGGAGCCCGCGACTGGCACTGCATCCACCTGCAGGAGGATCAACGTCGGCAGGAGGTTCACCAGCCTCGGCCGCTTCAAGCCCACCACCTGCAGATGTGCCAACATCCGCGAGTTCGTTCAGTCTGAGATGTGAGTGCCGCACGCATGCCGCTGCCCGTGCCGCCCTTGCCCAGCTGTTGCATGTTTGTTATTGACATGGCCCTGCTTTGCACAGGGGTGCGTCGGTGATGACCTTGCCAGCGAAGGCGCAACCAGCCCCCACACAGGACATGCCGACTGCTAGTGGCCATGCCCTGACCTCGTCGCCTCAATCCCTTGCCTCCCATGCCGCTTCTTCCGGCCTCATGAAAACTGCAGGTCAACCAGGCCGCCCAGGGTTGCCGTGAACCACATTCCAGCCACTTACCCCTTCAGCGTCGGGTTTGTTGCCAACGTGTGCGTGCCCAGACCGTCCAGGAGCAACCCCCTGAGGTGCACCAACAAGTTCCAGACCGTGGGCGGCGCCACCGTCAGCTGCACCAACGGCACCCTCAACCTGGTCTACCAGTCGCTCCCCCGCTATGTCATCGGCCGTGCCCAGAACATCGTCGCCACGTGCACCAATAGCAGGTGCGGTCTGCAGCCGCGGGAACACGAGGGGCTTAGCCAGCTCAGGACTGCCAGTCTAGGCGAATCCTGCATCTGGCCCGGCCTGCACACAGAGGCACGAGCAGTGCAGTGTTCGTCCCCCCTCCCCCGCATCCACCAGACTGCTCTGAATATTCTGCCCTTGCCCTCTCTCACACCACGTGTTGCACCACAGGTTTACCCAGCTTTCCTCGTGCAACACTGTGAACGCACCTGGCACAGTTGTGAGCCCCTTGGTCACTGGCAACTTCCAGGTCACCAACCCGGACTTCGACGCCGGCTGCGTGTGCAAGTCGACCGGCCGCAAGCCGGTGCTGCTGCTCAACTCCGTTGATGTCATTGCGGGTCAGCAGTGCACCCCATGATCGCCAGGGACTGCTCACTGTTACCTGGTTTCTGCAGCAGCAGCTTAGCCCCGCCAGAGGTGTAAGCGTTTGAGCTTGGGCCCTGCAGCGCACGGCGCATGTGCTTGGCCGGCTGCCAGGCGGCAGGTTGGGGCTGCCTGGAACTGTCTATTTATGCGCCGGCGCTGAAGGTTTGTGGCGCCTTGAACTGTGCCGACGCAGTCACCAAGCTGCCGTTGCGATATCGTCTTCAATTCTTGGACGCCTGTTTTGGTCACCACTTTTCTGCACCCGGCCATAACACATGGGGGGCGTGCGCGTTTGTTGGAGCTTCCTCAGACCGCCGCCCGCGGGGCACCTTGCGCCCTGTTGCCAGTCAGCCACGAAACCAGAGCGCGTATGCGCAGGGCCCCTGTGCATGCACACACATGTGGCATTCTGAAGCCAAGGACCCTTGCTGAATGATCTGAAAGGCGTGGCCAATCGCAGCCTTTGCCGGGGCGCATAGCGTCTCGCATCTTTTGGCTGAGATGCTGAATTTGAGCAGGTGCTCGCGCAAGAAGCTGTTTGCTTGGTGTGGCTGCACGTACACAATCAACTCCCACACATCACAGGTGCCCTGGGCTGCTGTTGCGTCGTCCACCAGTCACTGACGGTCACGCAACGCATGCTTTTTCCATTTCATCATCATCCTCAATTGTGCATGCTCGGCTGCCGCCGGCTCCTGCTGGTGCCAGCAGGCACCAGCAAATGGGAGACGGGGCAGCCAGCTGGTAAGATCTTTGGCACAATTATACCTTGCATTCCGACCCTGAGCGGGTCCATCCACTGCGCAAGCGCCTTCACCTGGGGCGCAGCTGCCGTACCTGCAACGAGGCGCCGCGCCTGCCTCGCCTCGGCTGCCCTGCTTGTCCTTTTCTAACACTAGGCCGCACCGTACACAGGTGGACGGAGGTTGGCATCTTTGCAGCCCCAAATCCTGTAAAATCAAACACACGCGGTATGTGTGCTCGTACACCATGCTCAGGCGGTATACCTGTGCAGCCAGCCAGTGTGAGAGTTTCCCTAGCGGCTGGCTTGGTGAGCAACACAGGCGCAGCACATGAGGTCTGCACGAGGCATTGGGCAGACCACGCGGCCCTCAGCAAGGCGCAGCGATGGCAGTGCGCGCGCAGACCTGGGTGCGCGAACCGCAACCCGAATGCACCGCCTGCCGACCGTGTGACCTGATGCTGCCACGGTATCCGCCAGGATTCCAGTGCATCGAAAAGCTGCGGCGCGGCTGTCGACGCTGTTGACGGCAACACCTGCAACCTGTCGCACCGAATGCGTTCGGTGGCTTGGCCCCCGGTGATCAGCACCTACGTGCGAGGGCGGCGCTGTGAGAAGTCGGCTCGGCCCCACCTTTGCAGCCTGCGGACCTGCTGCAGGGCTGTGCGGGATTAGGCATCCGCATCTGCTGCTGGTGAGCAAGGAGTTGAGGAGCTGCTCATGCGCGTCGGTGTGCATGTGCATCCCCTTTCGTGCGTGTGCGCGCACTCACAGCGTGGTTGAGCGTGTGCCTGTGGGTGCGTGTGTGTATGCATGTGTTTGCTTTTGTGTTGGCGTGTGGGCGCGTCTGTGTGTGCCGAGGGTGTTTGTGGGTTTTTGTGTTTGTGTGTGTGTGGAGGGGGGGGTGGTTGCACGTGCGCGTGCGTGCGTGCACATGCTTGCACCCTTGCGCCCGGTGGAGTTTGCTGGTCGGTTCTCATCGCACCCTTGAGATCACATCACTATTTTTGCTGCCCGCCAGTGTTTTTCCAAGAGAGCATACGGTTCATGAAGCTGTGTAGTCATCGGTCTGGTCTGTGAGGGGCACACTGGGCCTGACCTAGCAAGCTGTCTGTTTATCATAAGCAGTCCAGCTCGCATGCATGTGCCGGCGGCCCAGTGGCGCCACCAGAATGAGATGCAACAGTGACGACCAAAGCGCTGTCGCCCTCTCAGGCAGAAAATCCGATCAAATGAGTGCACATGCAACTTGCAGTGTGAGCTGATCAGCCCTTGACGTCCAGACGGAGTCCTGACGTCCTGGCCATCTGTTGGTCTCCAAGCAGCGCAGTTTTGAACGCACGCACTGCAACATCAACAAAAAGTTTTCTGCTCGATTGTTGGCCCTCAGAGAGATTGTCCCTGTCTCTTACTTCATCATACAAAACTCTGAGCAACATTGTCAGCGAGATCATTCACTCACACGCTTTCATCGTCGCACCTTACTAGCGGGTATACATCATTGAGTGGATAAAATAATACTTTTTGCGGCTCACTGGCGGCATGCTGTCCTCCCTTAGTGGCAGGAGCACTGCCGCGGCGGCTGCCTGCTGCGGCAACAGCATTGGTGCTGGCAGTGTCTGCGTCAGCAGAGTGGTCCCGCCCCCAAATGCCGTTCGCCGCCTCTCTCATGCAGCTGCCTGCTGCAGCGGCCGCATGGAGCCGCACTCAGCGACGAGCGCACCCCGCCACCAACTGATGGAACGGTGGGGCAGTCGAGGCGGCGGCGGCGGCGCTGGCGGCAGCGTAGTGGCAGCGGCTGGGAGGGGACGGCCGCGCAGTACATCTAAGAGAGGCGAGGAGGCACCAGATGAGGATCTGGTGGAAGACGTCTTGTTTCAAAATGCGGCGCAGGATGGCGAGGACGCAGATGTCGGGGAAGAGGAGGAGGTGAGCCCGGAAGGATGGCCGCCGCGGCGGCAGCGCCGCTGCAGCCACGTGCAGGCGCACCTGGAGGGCCGCCAATGCTGAGCGTTCGTGATCTGCTGTGCGAAGCGCAGCGCACCAGGGCTGGTTGATCGGTCTAACCATAGGGAAGTCTCGCTTCCTCAATCGCGCATACCACCTGCCGCAACCGGCAGCGGCTAGTAGGCAGCTATGACCTGCACATTGGCAAACGCAACGAAACCTATGCCAAGGCCACGGCATCTGCATGCCCGCACACACCTGCGAGCTTGAAGCCCGCACGCCCACGTGGTCCCCCCCCCCTTTCCGCAGCTTGAGGCGTTCGACCGCTTCTCTCTGGACGAGGGCAGCCTGGTGGTGGAGGAGTTTGATGAAGAGGAGGAGGGGGAGGAGGGCCCGGGGGCCGGGGGCGGCGGCGAGGAGGGGGAGGACGAGGA
>NW_014012720.1:0-2246 GCF_000611645.1 Monoraphidium neglectum
GCGGTGGGGTGGGGTCGGTGGAGGGGCCAGATCCCTACCGACCGCAAGGTTACATCGGGATTGACACAAGCTCAGATCAGCGAATGACGCAGCGCAGCTCGCCTGCCGGTGAAAGCGGCCGTTCGTGCGGCGTGCGGCGGCGGCGCATGGAGCGGCCCGCTGCGAGAGCTTCGCCCCCCAAGCTTGCACGGGCGTGCCAAAAGTCGCGCGCCTCCCCGACCGCGGCGCCGCGCGCACCTGCAGCAGCGGGATGACCTCCACCCTGGCCCCGCCCCACCAGGCCGTGCGCTTGGTGGGCGGCTCCCCCGAGCGCTGCCGCGTCAGCTCCGCGCGCTCGAGCCTGGCCACGGCGGCCTCCCACTGCCGCAGTGTGTGGGAGGGCGATGGCAGGGGCTGTCAGCTGGGACGCTTTGACTCCTCGTGCCGTGTTGCAGCAAGCGCTCACACAAACCAGCCCACAGTGCTCCCACAATCCCCGTGTGTACCTGCATCAGCAGCTTGTCCACCTCCTTGTGCTTGATCACAGGAATCGCCGAGTCGTAGTCGCGAGGGAACAGGCGCCTGGGGGCGGGCGCCAAGGGGGCAGGTTGCGGTTTGCAGGAGCCAACCAAACGCCCCACGCAGCGCGGCCGGCACATCTTGCGCGCGGGCGCCAGTGCGCGGTGAGAGTGAGGCTGGCCGAGGCCCAGCTTTTGCACGCTATCAGACTGCACTGAGAGGGCGTCAAAATTCCCTTGGTTCAAACCCCGGGCTCACTTGAACGTGCTGGTGACGATGCTGTAGTTGTTGGCATCGTACGGCAGCCGCAGCAGCCGCCCGCTCTCCAGCGCCCTCCGCACGACGCCCCACCGCTTCGCCGCTGCCGCGCTGCCGCTGCCGCCGCTGTAGCTGCTGCCGCGGCCGCCGCCGGTCCCGTTACCGCCGCCGCCGCCGCCGCCGGCCCCGGCGCTTATGAAGCCCGCTGGGATGCCGCGCCGCGGCCTCAGCGCCGCTGCCACGCGCTGCACCTTGGCCGCGATCTTCCCCAGCTCGGCCTGCCCGACAGCGCCGCCCTGCGCGCCGCCGCCCTCGAGCGAGACCCGCCGCCGCTCGGCCCCGCTCCCGTCCCCCCGCCTGCCGCCGGCGCCACCGCCGCTGCCGCCGCTCCGCAGGATCCCACGCACCGCCCCTGCGGCCCCGCCCCGCGCGCCGCCCGACGGCGGCACGACCGGCGACGTCGCCTGCTCGATCGGCGGCAGGCTGCCGCAGCTCTCGCGCCGCTCGGGCGGCGTGCGGGCGCTGGGCGGGCGCGTCGTCGCGCAGGACGCCGCGTCGCTGCGCGCGCTGGCGGGAGGCACGAGGGCCACCAGGCTGCCGGTGGACAGCTCCGCCTCCTCATCCGACGAGCCGCCGCTGGACAGCGCGCCTGCCGGCCAGAACGCGTCGAGCGCGAGCGGCGCCGCGGCCGCGGGCGAGGGCGGCGTGGGCGCGAGCGAGATGCCCAGCGCGCGGGAGGGCGGCCGAGGGGGCGCGTCCTCGGGGCGCTCCGCGACGGCAGCCGCTGCTGCAGCCGCCGCGGCCGCCACCGCCTCTGCCGCCGCCTTCTGCTGCTGCTGCTGCTGCTGGGAGGGCGACGGCTGCGACTGCGTCAGCCGCGACGGCGAGTGCAGCCCCGGCGGCTGCCGCAGGTTCCCGGCGAACGACACCTCCGCCTCCGCCTCCCCCGCGCCCCCGGCGCTCCCGCCCCCCGTGAAGCTGCCGCCGCCGCTCCGGCCCCAGCCGCCGCCGCTGCCGCCGCCGCCCGTCCCGCGGCGCATGAAGCGGGCCGCCGCCTCGAAGGAGGGCTCCGGCGCCAGCGGGGCGCCGCAGAGCGGCCGCATGCTGGGGCTCAAGGCGGCGGGCTCGTCCACGGCGCTCGACGCCGCCGAGGTCTCGCTGCGCGTGCCCCGAAGGTCCTGCAGCGACCGCCGCAGCCGCTGCTCCCTCCGCCCGCCGGCCAGCGGCGACGCCGGCGGCCTCGCGGCCGCCGCGGCCACGGCGGCGCCCGCGCTGGGGCTGGGGCTGCCGCGGCCGGGGGGGCTGCCGCCGTCACGGGGGACGGCCAGGCGGAGGTGGTGGGGCGGCGCCGCATGCTGGCGCGGCGCGGTCGCGGCGGGGGCGCCGCCGCTTTCGACCAGATAGTTGCTGGCGCGCCACACCGCAACCGCGCTCGCGCTGTCTTGCGGCCCGAACCGCGCCGAGTGCTCTCGCGCCGCCGCCGCGGTGAG
>NW_014012720.1:2718-11850 GCF_000611645.1 Monoraphidium neglectum
CCCCGTCGGCGCCGCCGCCCGACGCGCCCGACGGGCGCCGCTGGCGCGTCTCGCTTGCGGCGCGCGAGCTGGGGCCGCCGGGCGGCGGCGCGTGGTGCGCCGACAGCGAGCGGCCGCTGCCCGCGGGGTGCGTGGGCGTCGCGTTGCTCGCGCGCAGCGCGTCGCCGCACGGCGTGGCTGGAGCGCCCGCGCCGACCGCGGCGCCGGCGACCGCGCTGTCCGCCCTGCAGACGAGCCCGTCCCCCATCCTCATCGACCGCACCGACGCGATCCGGCTCGGCGCCGCGCTCCCGCGCCCGCCGCCGCCGCCGTTGCTGCCGCCGCCTGCGCCGCCAGCGCTGCCGCCGTGGTGGCCGCCGGGCGTCGGGGGCACCGACGCGCCGCCGCCGCAGGCAAACGCGGCGCGTGACAGCGCTAGGTGCAAGTGTGAGTGCTCCCGCGACAGCGCGACAGTGCGCTCCCGCTGCTCCGCGAGCCGCGTGACCTCCCGCTCCGCCTTGGCGATGCGCTTGAGCGTCTTGCTCGCGCGCTCGGCGGCGTGGCCATCGTCGCCAGAGGCGACAGCCAGCAGCTGCAGCTGCGGGGCGGACGCGGAGCGGGGGGCGACGGCGGCGCTCTGAGCCTCTGCACCCACAGTACAAGCGGAGCAGGCTTGGGCCCGCATGCGCCGCCTCGGAATCTGCGCATGGCCGCGCCCACCTGCCCTGCCCTCCTGCTTGCTTGGTGGATCCGCAGAAGAGGCCGTTGGATTTGCCCTTGTCGTCTCGTTCCCTCCCTACCTTGGCTTTGGCGTGCTCTATGGTCTCAGCCGCAGCCTCCAGATCATCCATCAGCTGCATCTCGTCCCGCCTGCGCACAAGCGACCGCCGCGCCGGCCGCTTGCGCTCCCCCGCGGCCGCGGAAGGCTCGAGCGAGCGCCGCGGGGTGCGCGCGGGCGCCCCGGCGCCGCCGCCGGCGCCGCCGCCGTGTGCTGCGTCGCCGGCGTCGGCGTCGCTGCTGCCGCGGGCGCCGAGGAAGAGGCCTGCCGGGCGGCCGAGGCCGGGGGCGCGGCCCATCCAGTGCAGCCAGCGCTCCAGCCTGGTCGGCAGGCGGTGCGCCTCGTACTCCCTTGGGTGGAGGTTGGAGGAAGGCGCGCCAGAGGGTGGGGGGTGGGGAGTCACCGGAAGAAACACATCCCGTTTGAGGGGTGGAGGCACCCAAGGCTGTGAACTCGGCTCGGCCAAAGCGCGGCGCAGGGCAACATGTCGGTGAGCGCAAAAGGCACCCAGCACCCGTGGGCGCGAGAGGCATCGAGCTTAGATTGGGAGCGACGCCGACGGAGCGGCCTGCCGACGAGGCAGCGCCCCATTCTCGCCCCGCCCCGCCCCGTGCCCCACCGTTGCAGCTCTGGGTAAGGCCACTGGGTGACGTCTGTCACCAGAATGGCGTAGTGCTGCGCGTTGACCGCCACCTTGGCGCGCTCACTCGGGTCCGCACTGCAGGACGGGGGCGGCGCGGGGCCAGGAGCATTTTTTAGGCAACCGCGCAGAGCAAACGGGCCTCGCAGCAGCCGGAACGCGCCTCGCGGCTGCCCCCTGCGAAACGCCACCTGCCCGGGCCTCCGAGCCGGCTTCCCCCGAGGGTGCGCCCGGCTGCGCCGCGCTGGGCCACCAGCGCGCATGGGGCCGTGCTTACTTAGCGCCATAGGGCTTGTACGCCGGGTTGTCCGCGTTGATGGTCTTGCGGAACCGCACGCTCGGCTTGGCCAGGAGCGGCTGCTCCCGCCAGCCGTCGTAGCCGTCCAGGTCCGACTCAGACAAGCTGCCCGCCTTCTGGAGGGAGCCCTCCGGCAGCGCCTTCCACCAGTGGTACGCCACGCGGCGCGCCTCGCCGCCCGCCTCGGCGCCTGTGGCGGGAGGCAGGAGGAGACGGAGATGAATGGGGCAAGCCAGCCTGCAATTTTCGATTCTAGCCGCGGATCCGGCATGCAAACCAGCCTTGGACCAAGGGTTGCGGGCAACGGACTCCGATCCCTGTCAAGATCATTCACAGCCGGTCCTGCCTAGCACAGCCCACGGAATTCGCCCGCTGCGCGCACCTGCCGGCTCGCCCTGCACTGCCCACACGTCCACGATCGACGCGTCCACGCCGCTCGAGCCGCTCCCGTCGCTGCTGGCGCCCCGCGGCGTGCGCATGCCCGCCATGACGAGCCGCACGTCGTCGGGTGCGACAGCCAGCGGCCCCGCAACGTGGCGCGCCGCGGGCACGTCGCCCGCCCCGACCTGGGCACCGCCGACGGGGCCGGGGCCCAGCGAAACCGGCGAGGGCGCGCCAGGCCAAGCGCCCGCCGGCGGCGGCGTGGCGCGGCTGGCGAGCGGCTGCGGGGTCGGCGCCGGCGACGCAAGGGAGGCGGCGTGAGCGTCAGACGCTGTCAGCGGGCCGCTGCCTGCCAGCAGTGCCGCCGCGGCCGAGGCGTCCGCACAGCTGGGTTCCCGCCCAGGGCGCGGCCTCTGTGCATCCTCCTCCCCGCCGCTGCCACTCCTGCCGCTGCCGCTCGCACCGCTGCAGCTGCGGGCGGTGCTTGCGCCGCTGCCGTTGTCGCTCCCGCCGCTCTCTGCGGTCGTAGATAGCAGCGCGGCCTGCCGCCGCGGCGGTGACGGCGGCCACGCGCGCCCCCCCACGCCGTCAGGCGCGCGGACGGCGTCGGCGACCACGGCGGCCGCTGCGGCGTTGCCTTCGGCCATGCGGCTTGCCGTCCGCGGCGTAACCGGCGGGGGCGTTGACAGCAGCAGGTCGATGCCTCCTGAGCTGCCGGGGCGCAATATAGCATCCAGGTTCTCCTCTGTGATCGTGCGCATGTGCGCAACCCGGTAGTGGTGGTGCGCTGCAGCTGCCGCCGCCGCGGCAGCTGCAGCAGCCTGGGGCGGCTGGGGCATGGCCGCAGCAGCCGCAGCGTCCCCGAGGGTATTTACGGCCGACGCGCCACCTGCGCTCATCTCCTGCGGCGGCGGCGGCGCCACGGCCGGCCCCTGCGGCTGCGCCGGCAGCGGGCTGCGCATCAGCCGCATGCGGGTGGCGAGCGTCGCCGGGGTCGCCCCCAGCACGCTCGCCGCACCCAGCCCGCCGCCTGCGCCAGCCGCGCCGCCCGCCGGGCTCGGCGGCACCGACGCCGCCGCGCTGCTGCCGCCCCCGCTGCTGCCCGCCGCGTACTGCGCGCTGCCGTGCGCCCCTGCACCCACGCCTGACGCAGAGGCGCTCCAGGGCGTGCCTGACAGCGGCCCCTGCCCCGGGCTGCCGCCCGTGACGATGAGGCTGTTGGTCGCGAGGGAGTTCAGCTCCGAGGGCGGCGGGGTCAGGCTCGGGGCGCGCGAGCCCATGACAGAGGCCGCTGAGAAGAACTTGGAGATGCCCGCGCCGATGCCCCGCAGGCTGCTCATGACCGACGCGGAGCGGCCGTTGTTTTCGCGCGCAAACGCGCTCAGCAGCGCGCCGCCGTCCTCGCCGGCGCCGCCGCCGCCGCTTGCGCCGCGGCCGCCCTGCGGGGTGAAGCCGGAAGGGGGGTGCGTGGGTGCAGCCGCTGACTTGGGAAGTTATTTGAGCTTCTGTGAAAGCCTCCGCCCCTGCCTGTCATGCATGTCACCTCTCTCCACCGCCTCGGGATGGCACGCCGCATGGCATGGCGCGCCGCATGGCGTGGCACGGCGCATGGCAGCCAGGCACCCTTCCAAGCGCTCTTGCCGCAGGGTGCCCCCTTAGACCCTCGTCCGCACCTCGCCGCCCCCCTCTGATGCCAGGTTCAAGTCGAGCAGCATCCTCTTGACCTTCTTGCTGATGCTCTTGGCGTCCGCCTGGTGCGTCAGGGTCAGCCAGAAGTTCGGGTCGTCACCTGGCGGCGGGACGGGCGTGGGAGGTTGGGTGCGAAGGGACGAAGCAAGGCGGCGTCTGGAGAGCCAAAGCCTCCACACCAGATGCTGAGGCGTGCCAGATCCGCGGCCGGCCCGGGAGCAGCCGCTGGCCGCTGGTGCTGCGAAAGCAATGCCCATGCACCCTCCATGCATGCTCGCACCTCGCGTGAGGTAGCTGTGGCGGATGATGACGTAGCGCCTGAAGTGCCAGAACAGGATGCACATGGCGTACACATTGTACAGCACCACCAGGACAAAGTGCAGCCTGAGAGGGCGGCACGCGCGGCGCAAGGGTGGGTAGTGCGCTGCAGTCAACACCAGATCCCAATCATGCAGCGGCAGCTTGCATGCACCGGCTTTCGGCCTGTATGAGTTTGGCTGTCACTGGCGGGGGCCCAAACGCTCCCCCGCACCAGAACTTGGGCGAGCGGTCCGGCACCGCCGCGATTGTGAGGCGCATCAATTTGCTGGGGTTGCCCTCTGCGTCCTCCATCAGCCGCTTGTTGCCGTGCGCTGAGGTGTAGTGCAGAGGGATCACTGCGACGGCGGGGGGGGGGGGGGGCGCTGGGTGAGGCTTAGGCAGCCTCATGTCGTGTGGGCCTCCGCTCAGCATGCCTCCTCCAATCAGGGCCTGCTGGCTTGCTCCCGCCTTTGCCGCGCCCCGCCTGCCACGAGCCTCGGCCTTCTGGGCAGTTCTGCGTCCACTCACATACAGCACAGCCAACGGCCGCCATTGGCAAGAAGAGGCTTATTCCGATCTTCAGTGACCACGTCATCACCTTGAAAAGGGCAGGGCAAAAGTCATGTCAGATTTCACGCACAAGCATGTCACAAACGAAAGGAGTTCTGCGGCCCATATGGGATTGCTGGATTTTATGCTGCAACTAGTGCTGCTGATCGAGTAGGCTGCGGGTGCTGGGCCGCTGTTCCTGCTGCACTGTGCTGTTGCTGCTGCCGCTGCTGCTGCTGCTGCCGCTGCTGCTTCAACAGGCTGCCCTTCCATGTGCTGTTGATGCTGCCGGTGCTGGTGCTGTTCTGGTGCTGCCGCTGCAACAACAGTGGGGTTCACTCTCCTCCTCTCCCGCTGCGCCACGCCCACACCGACCCGCCAACTGTACTCCGCCCACCACTGCGTCCAGCCCCGCGCTGCTCAGGATCTCGTTCTCCGGCGTCACGATCGCGTTGACCAGCCATTGCCTGCAGACATGCGGGACGGGATGGGCACAAAGCACCGCTCTGTGCACGCTCCTCAGCTGCAAATGATGCCGCATGCTCCTGATGGCACGGTACACCCAAGGCCGCTCAGCCCACAGGCCCCTCTCACCACAGAGATGCCCATCCGGTGGTTGGGAGCCCCCGAGGCTTGATCGTGACCGAGGGCGACAGCTGGTGAAGAGGGATCACGAGCACCGCCCATAAGGCGCTGGATGAGCATGCTGGCTACCTGACTGTACTGTCCAAGCGAGTCATACAAAACTTCAAGCTTTGTCATTTGCAGTTCTCAGGATTGCTGGACACGACACTCCAGCGGCTCATCAACAATGCTGGCACACCGGCAGCGGAGCACATCAGCAAGCACGTCCAGCAGCGCACCAGCCTGTGCCTGTAGTGCCGCGGGAAGGCCGAACGCTGCAGGAAACAGAAAGCCACGAAGCATATTGCTCCCAGCACCGTATTAAACCAGAGCCTGCGAGGGCAGCCGGCCCTGGTCAGCGATGGTCGGTGGCTGGCTCACCCGGTGGGACCCTTTCAAGCCCTGCTTACGCCGTGAACAGCTGGTGATCGGAAACCTGGTTGTCTGTGATGCCAAAGGTGCCGAGGATGCCGGGGTCCACCTCTGCGTACCCCTCCTGGGTCCCTGAGCTCGAAGCGCTCTCCATGCCGGGCTCCCTTGGCCTGCAGCTGCCAATTCAAAGCTAATCTAGCTCTTCATGATGCTTCCGCAGCACCAGGTGCCTGACCTAGCCGGCCGCTGTGATCTTCAAAATTTGAACGAGCGCGACCGTGTTGTATCCATGTAAAAAGTTATCAAAATCAGTTCAAGCGTGCGGTGTAAGGAGTTTCACGTGTCGCTGTGACCGGTGATCCCCCCGTGCCAGCGAGCTCGCACCTGAGCAGCGGCACCAGCTCGAGCTCAGCTGCTGCTGCTGCGGTCATCGGCAGGGCGGGCCTAGGGCGGGCCCCTGCAAAGCGGGTGGATGTAGCATTTCTAGCCACAGGCCTCGATTGTTGTTCTTTGAAATGCTGCATGGCAGAAATCGCGGCTATTCCGCCCTCTCTCTGCTGTTTGGAATGTACGGTTGTGGGGTCAATCATCAGCGTTTGACCAAGTAGACTTCCCCTCGCCTTGTAATGTAATTTTGTCCCCTCACTTGCATATGCATTGTGTACGTCGCTCCAGTCTTCATCTTCTTACTATAGCAGGAATTGGCACATGCAGCACTGACTTGTCCACTCTTCCGCACTCGCTCCACAAGACCACAACCATAGCCTGAAGCGCAACGCCCCCATGTACCTTGTCTGGTGCGTGGCGCAATATCCCGTCGCCATCGTGAAAGCGCCACAAGCAGCATCTGGCACAGAGCAGCGGTCACCTCGGCATGGCGCCTGGTGAGGCAGCGCGGATCTTGTCACGCCAGACACCAGATAGGCACGCACCATCATTCGTCGAATCATCTGCATGCACATTGGAGCATTTGCCTGCATTACGTGGCGCATCTACTTGAGCGCAGCGAAAAGTGATTCGCCATGTCAAGTGATCCGTTCATATCTGCGCTCCGCTGCAAAGCAGCGGCACCGCACACCCTGGCGGGTGGGTGGGCGGGTGGCAACACATTGCGACGGGATGCAGAGGGCACGGTGCGGGCAGGTGGAGCTTCGAAGTGGCTGATGATCAATAGTCGAACAACGTACGCCAATCAAACCCTGCCCAACCATACGCGCGCACTACACTCAAGATCTACGAGCAAGGCTAGAACAGGCCGATATCCGACCATATCAGACCGTAAAAGCAAGCTCTATCGCAATATACCAGAAGATCGAGCGAGATCACCCGGTTGTGTTCCCTCCACTTTGATCACAAGTCTGGCCACAGCACCAGCAGCACCCACCAGCAGCAGCCGCGATGGAAATAGACAAACCGCAAAACATAGAGGGGATAGCCAAGCTCGATGAAGCGGAGGCAGGGACCAGTGCGGCGGGCAAGCGGCTACGCGTCGACCCAACAGTGGACGGCAAGGCAGCGCCGTGGGTCGAGAAATACCGGCCAAAGACGCTCGACGACGTGGCGGCGCACAAGGATATCATTGACACAAGTGAGCGCATGCGCATGGCACCACACAACCCCGCAGCTGCCAACGCAGCTCATTCAACCACGCACCGGGTCGGCTGGAAGTGGAGCTGTGTAATGCAAGGCCGCCAGCCCCGTCCGCGCTTGCGACCTGCTCGCTGCCGCGCCGCGCACGACCCCAGAAAACCCCTGCCTCGCGCCGCCCTTGGCAGTTCGACGGCTGACTCGGGAGAACCGGCTGCCGCACCTGCTGCTGTACGGGCCGCCCGGCACCGGCAAAACGTCCACAATCCTGGCGGTGGCGCGCCAGATCTACGGCAAGGCGCTGCAGAACATGACGCTGGAGCTCAACGCCTCGGACGAGCGCGGCATTGACGTTGTGCGGCAGCAGATCCAGGACTTCGCAAGCACGCGCAGCGTGTACAGGTGTGGCCGCGCGCGCGTGTGTGCGCGCTACGGTTGGCTCAAGAGGCCCGGGGTCAGCAGTGGGCCGCAAGACAGGCCAAGGGGGCAGGCAGGCCCAGAATCTCTTTTGTAAGGGATGCAGGGTGTTCAGCAGTGCGTCTTATGGGCGCGCACACCCGCCACAAGCAGTTTGCGCTACCTTAGGCCTGATTCGGGGCGACGCGCTGGGTGGCTCTGCAGCCAGCGCCCACCTGCACAATGCTGCAGCCAGCAGAGCGTGCGCCTCCTCATAATCCGGCGCGCCGCGGCCGCTGTACTGCCGCTGTACCGCTGCAGCAACACATTCAAGCTGGTGATATTGGATGAGTGCGACGCCATGACCAAGGACGCACAGTTTGCGCTGCGGCGAGGTGCGACGCAGGGAGAGAGTGCGTATGCATGTGCTCAGCGTATTGCAGATGTCAACTGAAGAGCCGCTGTGGGATGCGTGCAGACCCAGCTGCACCCCTGCACTTTGCATAAATCATGCCCGTTGCCTTTACGCAGCGCATGCAGCAGGGCCAGTCGCGCCGTGCCCCAGGCTCGCTATTCGCTCGCGCCCTGCATTGAACGCCCCCGTCCCCCAACCCAATGCAACCCAACGCAACCCAACTCAATCACACCCGTGTTTTTCGTCCCGTCCAGTGATTGAGAAGTACACGCGCAACACGCGCTTCTGCCTGATTTGCAACTACGTGATCAAGATCATCCCCGCGCTTCAGAGCCGCTGCACGCGCTTCCGCTTTCCCCCGCTGGACCCTGAGCACGTGCGGCTGCGGCTGGAGCATGTTGTGGAGCAGGAGGGGTGAGTGGGTGCCGCGCAAGAGGCAAACATGCCAGCCGGCTGGGGGCAAAGACGCCGGGTCAAGCGGCAAAGGGAGGTGCTGGGCGCCGGCTGAGCACCGCGCACCCAGTTCTGGGCCCGGCGTTGGCTTGCGCGCATGCACCTGGCGTGTTGGTCACAGCTGTGGTGGCACCTGCCCCGCCCTCCTATCCATGCCCTCCCAAGGCTGCTCGCCTGTCAACTTGCTGTGAAGTCGCTGCTGCGATGATGCTGGCTGTTGGCCATGGTGGCCCCAGCCTGAACTATTTGCGCGGGCCCCTGCGGGTCCTCACCCCTCCCATCTGAAACCTCCCATGATAGATAGATAGATAAGTTACTCATGCCATAGCATCACTGCCATCGGCCCCGCGCTCATCAGAGTGGACCTCCTCATCCCCCCCATGCTCACGCCCGCGCCCGCAGCGTCAAGATGGGCCCCGGCGGCGTGGACGCGCTCATCACCCTGGGGGCCGGCGACATGCGCCGCAGCCTCAACATCCTGCAGAGCGCCCACATGGCGTTTGACGCGGTGGACGGCGACGCCGTGTACCTCTGCACGGGCAGCCCCATGCCGCGCGACATCGAGGCGGTGGTGAACTGGCTGCTGAACGAGGACTTCAACGAGGCCTTTCAGCGTGAGGCGCGCGCGGGAGGAGGAGGCGGGGTTTGGTCTTGGGGTGTGTGGGCGGGGG
>NW_014012720.1:11964-14056 GCF_000611645.1 Monoraphidium neglectum
CTTGCATACAGGACAGGGTGCGGGAAGGAAGTGTGGGATGGTGATTGGACCAGGAGGGCAAGGCAGGGGGTGGGCGGGAGCTTTTGGGGCCGGCGGCTTGTGACGGTGCGCAAACACTCTGCCGGCAGGGCGCATGCTGCGGCGATTGCCGCGTTGCTGACCTGCGGCACCCGCCCGTCCCTTCTGCTGTGCACAGGCATCCTGCAGCTGCAGGTGGACAAGGGCATCGCTCTCGTGGACATCGTGCGGGAGCTGCACCCGTGAGACCTTGCGGCAGGGGGGGGGCATGGCGGAGGGGGGCTCCACAGCCGCGGCGGCCCGAAACCGCTTGGCTCACACCCTGTAATCGCGCCGTGCCCCTGTACGCGTGCGGCCGTTAGCCTGGCGGCCTCCGCATGGATCCTCTTGGAAAGCGTTGCTGGGAGCCCCTCTTGCACAGCTGCGGAGCTCCACAGGCTGCCGCCCTGATTGCACTTGTTTGCTGATTGTTACCATGCACTCACCCGAGCCACCCCGCCCTCTGGTGCCGCTCCCCACAAAACACGAGCACGCTCTCACTTGCACCACGCGCCGAACGCACCCGCCAACCGCCCGAAGGTGGCTGTTCAACATCCAAGCGCTGGGCCCGCCGCACGTGCGCGTCGCGCTGTGCGAGAAGCTGGCAGACATCGAGTACCGCCTGGCGTACGGCACCAGTGAGAGGCTGCAGCTGGGCAGCCTGGTGGCGGCCTTCTCCCTTGCGAGGGACGAGATCGTCGCCGCAGCAGAGTAACCTGGGTGCCTAGACTCCTTGGGCGGGCGGGCGGCGCCCGCCGGGGCCAAGCTGCCGGTGTGTACATGTGGCTGTGTTGGAGGGGAAGGGGCTGGTTGTGAAGCCTTGCAGCTGTCATGAGATGAGCATCGTTGCTGATGCCTGCAAACGGAATGGCAATGGCAGCCTGAGGCTGGCGCACAAGGTGCCGTCGCTGCCTGTACATGCATCAGTCACCTATCCACCAACCTGGTCTCATAGTAATATAGCACTGGTGCTCATCAGCTAACACATTGTGTACAGCGCGAGAGCTGGTGTGGAACGCGTTGACTGCGCCCATGGGGTTGACTAAGCACAGGACTGCGACTTCACAGTTGTCACTCCCGATTTGGGTGTTTGGCCTGCCAGCCTGCCAAACAAGGCCTATCTGTCGTTGTTCGCAAGGGTTGCCGAACATATCGCCCAGTGGTGGCACTACCGTATTGTGACGCCCAGCAAAAGTGATTCATCGGCCGTGGAACGTAGATCTGTCCAGGGAAAGGGTTGCAACGTGACATCCAGCTGCAATCGAACTGATATCAAGGTCTCTGATTATTCAAGGTGGCTGTCTTGGCGCACCTTGCATCAGGCAGGCCGCGGCAGCAGCGGGTTACGAGTACATCAGGAGGGCACGACTGGGAAGACCCGACTACAGGGACAATAAATGGCAAAAACAACAGTCAGAAGGGCTGAAAGGCACGCTTTGCTTGTGAGCCAGCTGCAGAAGGTCATCGACGAGCGCGCCGCCGCTGTCGAGGTGCTTGCTGCGAAACACACGCAGCTGTCGTCGAGGGAGTATGCAGTGCGCTGCGTGTGCGCGCACACTGATGCACTGCGCTTCGTGACGCAAAACGCACTGGGTTTCACCATTGATGAGGATGAGGAGGACGATTCCGCAGCGTCAGAGGCCGACGCGGCCTCCCTTGGCAGCAGCGACCACGCGGCCTGCGCGTCGCCGCAGGCTGCGGCCTGCCCAAGCGCGGGCCGCCCACCGCCCGTTCCGCTGGGGTGGTGCCCATCACGGGTCATGCAGCTGCTGGTGGGGTCGCGCTGCGAGCTCACTTCGGAAGGGCTGCGGCGCAAGCTGCGCGAGATGGTGGCCATCGCAGGCTGCCAGCTGCCGTGAGTGGCAGAAGCCGCGGTTTCCCCCAAACCTGTCTTGAACGTGCGTCCGTTTGAATCCCACTATTCCTCGGCTGCATCTGCATGGGCTTTTCTTTTGCAACGCCCAGCCGACCAGTGCTGATGCTGTGTGTATTGCACAGTGCACTCTCTTTGCAGCCGCCCGGGCACGCGCGCACA
>NW_014012720.1:14652-19942 GCF_000611645.1 Monoraphidium neglectum
CACACACACACACACACACACACACACACACACACACACACGTGCACACACACACACGCTCACATGCACACACACACACACCACACACCACACACACACACACGCTCACATGCATACACACACCACACACACAACCCCCTGCACCCACGCCGCGGCCGCAGGCGCCTCTGCCCCGGCGCACCAGACCAAGGATACGCGCAGCAGCGCCTGGAGGAGGCCCGCCGCGACCTGCTCGAGTTTGCGGCCGCCACAGTCATCGCCTGCGGCCACGCCGGCGCGCCCAGCCCCATCAGCGCGGTCGCGCTCACGCCGCTCGACGACCGGGGGCCCGCGACGCCGCGGGCCGACAAGGCGCACTGGGCCCACGCGGTGGAGCAGCTCGTCCTTGAGCCTCATCAGGTGTGGGGCTGGCTAGGGGCAATCCAATACAATCCATTTGCAGGCATCCCCAGCGCCTGGCCGCCCATCCGCGATTATGCCGCACATCTACGGCGTCTGCGACCGCGGTCAGCGGCCCGTCCCGCCCTTTTGTCGCGTCCCTTCCTGCCTGAAACGGCCCCCCGCCTATGCCGCCAGGAGGAGCGGCTGATGGCTGTGCTCGAGCTGTCGCGCGCTCGCGCGACGCGCGCCGCCAAGGAGCGCGAGGCGCTGCTGCGGCTGTGCGCCGAGCGCGCGGGCGACGCGGCGGCGCAGGAGGAGCTGGTGGAGGAGGTGGGGCGCGTGCAGCGCTGCTACGCCGCGGGCAACGCCGCGTGCCTGCTGGCGCTGTACGGCTCCGTCTTCACGGCCCAGCAGCTGGCGGCGTTTGCGGTTGGCAGCTGGTGAGCGCCGCCCCTCCGGGAGTGTGGAGCGTCTGCTGGGGCGGCCGTGGGACTCGCCGGCGCGGGGGCGGACGAGTCCGAAACTGGCCTGGGCTTCGCCCCGTCAAAGTACGGCACGCACAGCGGCGTGCTGGAGTGCGGACCATCTGCAGCTTGTCGGAAGCTTCCTGGGCGTTGTGGTCTGCCCTCTTCTCGCTGCTGCCGTCCGTGTGACTCACCCCAAAAAAACACCCTGGCAACGTGCAGGCCGTACGCCGTGAGCCAGACCGCGCTTCTGGACGTCCTGTTGGAGCGCCGGCAGCAGGCCTCAGGGGGGCAGGAGCGTCCTGGCGGCGCGCATGCGGCGCCGGCCGCGACGGGCTCCGACACGACGGGCACGAGGGGCGCGCTGGCTGGTGGCAAGCACTGATCTGATTGTTGAATCCTACTCCTTGCCTGCGCACGTGCCGCGCAATCAATGCGGCAAACCCTTTTGTGCAATTCAAGCGATTTGAAAATTGGGGCCTTCTCAGCAACTTAGGGCCTCACACGACTAGTGCGGCGCTTCAATCGCCGCCGCCCTGTTGCCGCCGGCGACATGCCAGCCACACTATTTCTTGCATTGGCATGCCCCGGGCCGCGGCGTCGCACTTTTCGGCGCCGCCAGCCATCCCCGCTCCCGCCGGCCTGCACAGGTGTGCCCCGCGCCAGGTTGCGGCGTGCTACCTCCCATCCCTATAACGTACGCGCTCGCCCCACTGCGCGTCATGCGTAACACGCGCACCTGCCACACGAAACAATATATACGCCGGGGGCTCTCCTGGTCGAAGCGGCTTCCGGGTATCCCGACCTTTGGCGCCCGTCCCCCAACGCACAGATGAACGTGCCTTCAGTCCCGTTTACGTCATGGACCGCAACCCCAGGATTGCAGCCCAATTGCAACCCTGATCACTGAGCTATATGGCCGCCTGCCGCGAGGGCGCTGCCCCAGGACCCGCTCTCGCCGCAAGCATCCCCGCTGGGTTTCGCGGCGCCAGCCCCTTAACGCTGGCGCCCGGTTCGGCCATCCAGTCGGCCCCTTTATACATGCATGCTACCGCCCGCTGCTTGTATCGCCTTTTCACAAACTTGCGCGCGGGCCTCGCGCGCGCCCTTCAATATTGAGCTTGGTTTCCCTGTGAGGGGCAGCACTTGAAAGCGGCCGAAACAAAATCATGCACATTTGAAAGGCCCTGTGCTGCTCAATTGGGGTTCAAACTGGGCCCTTCCACACGTCTAGGACCTGGGACTGCCTGCTTCAAGTCGCAAGACGCAACTATGTGTTGTAAACTTCTGGATTTGGATTTCTACATAAAGTCCTGCTGCTGGGCTCGTCACCATGTGGTTTGGTCCAAGGGGGTTGAGGATCAACTGGTTGCAACCACAAGGCCTTACTCCATACAAGACTTTTCGCACCAGGTCCACTGAGCTGATAGGGTAACAGGCAAATATGTTGCGCTTTGCAGAACCGTCTGGCACAACCTGGTTGATGACACATGTCATTGTGACATCATTCGGCAACACCCGCCTGCTGCATGCACGGCGTGAATGTCACTCATACTATCTTGGAGTAAAAGCATACCTCAAATATTTTGGAGTCGTTGGAGGATGTACATCGCTCACTGCCTGTTGATACACAGCGCAAGCGTCAGCACTCAGATCAACCCCCCACAAGATCTCTAACCCCCAGTGCATAATCTTTGCATGTGTAAGCTTTGACCCGCAAGAATTGTAACGCACTCTTAGTTCATCCGGGTAACTCGATCTGCCTTCAAGTGCTCCGACGATAGGCTGCCGTGCAGGCCTGTAATAACGATCGCGATGGAGTACCGCAACCTGGGACGCACTGGTCTGAAGGTGCGCACAACCTGCGCGTGTGGCCGGCGACCCTGCTGCTCTGACGCAGCAGCAGGCTGCAACGCTGACCACGGTCCCACCCGCCCCCCACTGATGGGCAGGTCAGCGCGCTGTCGTATGGCGCCTGGGTCACAATGTCGTATCAGGTGCGTCGCGCTGGCACCCTTCCGGCAGAGACGCCCGCGCATGCGCTTTGCAAAGCCAAAACTGCCCCTCAGCACTAAGAAGCTGAGTCATGCTTCTGTGCGCACTCCCTTCGTGAATCCTCAACTGCAGGTTCAAGCTGTGAAGCAGGTGATTTCAGATAGCTGCTACCACATTTTTGTAAGGGCTGTGGGCTGGCTGCCGCCAGCACGGGAGCGCAGCGCGAACGCCAGGCGCACACCGTGGCCCGTCGCGCCAGTCCTGCCTTGGGCCCCGCCGCTGCCGCTCAATGCTCCCCCCCCCACCCCGTGGCCCCTCATACCCACAACCCACGTGAAAAGGCAGCAGAGCTCCTGGCGGCGTGCCGCGAGGCGGGGTGCAACTTTTTTGACAATGCAGGTGCGAAGCATCTGAGCCACGGGCGCCCGACGTGCCCCCGACCCGCCGCCGCTCCCGCGCACCGCGCCCCCGCCGCACCCCCGCCGACCAGCCCGCGGGCCCGCCCGCGCCGCCGCGAAGCTGCGCGTTGCCACACCCCACTCTGATGCGCAGAGGTGTACGCCAAAGGCGCCGCCGAGGAGCTCATTGGCAAGGCCATCAAAGTGCGCGCGCAGCCGTCGCCCAGCCGCGCGCGCAGCTCCAGCCCCGAAGGCCGCTGCTCGTAACAGAGGCAGGGCGCGCGCAAAGGGGGAAGCACGGCCGCCCGCCACGGTGTTGCGTCGTGCTGGGCGCGTGGCAAAGGGCCGGAGGGTCGGTGCGCCGGGCGCCCGCATGCAGTCGAGAAGCCTGGCGGCATGCTGCTGCCGGCAGCTGGCGCGCTCACGAACAAGCAATCCCGGCCGCGTCGCCGCGCACCTGGGCACCATGCCGCAGGAGCTGGGCTGGAAGCGCTCAGACGTGGTCCTGTCGACGTGAGCCACTTTGCGCTCTAAAAACCCCGTACACTCTGTGTTCTACCTAGTCCTCACCTTGTTGCAGCCCACGCGGCCCGCTGCGCCGCGGCGCACACATCCCCAGCCCGCAAGCGCGGGCGCGAGGGTGCCGCGGCGGGCCCCCGCCCGCTCCCGCTCGCGCGTCGAGGCGCCAGCTCCTGCCGTAGCCCGCTGCCGGCGCGAGCCGGCCCGGCCCCTTGGCCTCGCCTCTCCCAATTTCTATCATACACATTAGCTACGGCTCAATTAGGGGCCTTTGCCGCACACCCCCACCCCACCCCACATTCCTCATCCTCCCCCTGCTCCGCCCTGGGTTGCAGCAAGATATTTTGGGGCGGGGAGGGGCCCAATGACGTGGGCCTATCCAGGAAGCATGTGGTAGAGGGCACGCAGGTGATGCGGGCCGAAGGGCCTCGGCCGCGGCCGCGCTCAGGGCCGGGGCCAGGGCCTGATCCCCAGGGAGAACTAGTCCGGCCGCCCGTACCTGTGTCGTCCCCTGGACTGGCTCGTGTTTTGCATCCCTAGCTCGTGTTTTGCACTCCTGGCACTCCTCCGTTGGTCAACACCTGGGCTGCCTGGAGTGATGGATCCACACCCCCTCAGCACCGACGCCCCAGCCCGCCCTGGCCTGGCCCCGCAGGCGTCCCTGAAGCGCATGGGAGTGGACTACGTTGATGTGCTGTTCGCGCACCGCCCTGACCCCAACACGCCCATTGAGGAGACAGTGCGCGCCTTCAATCACTGCATCGACAAGGTCTGGGGGTCGGCCGGCGTGCGGTGGCACGTCCGTGTGAACGGTTGCCGTGTTGACACGTCTGTTTGGGCTCTGCGTAGGCAATTGTGGCTGGACCTGCAGCCTCCTGACCACCGCGGACATGTGCAAGAGCACACACCCATCAGTGCACATACGTGCATGCGCGCACGCAATCAGACACATGTGCGCACGCACACACAAACACACACACACACACACACTTGCGCACATCCACTCACTCGTTTACCCATGCACTCTTACACGCCCACGCACACACACGCGTAATGCTGCACCGCCTTTGCATCCCAGGGCTGGGCTCTCTACTGGGGCACATCGGAGTGGAGCGAGGAGCAGCTGCAGCAGGCGTGGGCGGTGGCCGACCGGCTGGACTTGATCGGGCCATGCTGCGAGCAACCGCAGTACAACATGTTTGAGAGGAAGAAGGTGGGCAGCGCAGGGCGGCGGGGTGCTGTCATGTCAGCGGACTGTGAGAGCGTGTGTGTGTGTGTGTGTCACGCACTCTTGTACACACAATGTCTTTTAGCGTGTGTGTGTGTGTGTGTGTGTGTGCGAGTGTCTCTGAAAGGGAGAGGTGTTTGTGTGTGTGTGTGTGTGTGTGTGTGTGTGTGTGTGTGTGTGTTGCGCCTGCTTGTGCACGCTGATGGGTGACGCCTCAGCATCAGTTGGCTTTTTGCAGGTGTGCCTCGACCTACGCCGCAGCACCGCACCCCCGTCATCGACCCTGCACACCAACACCCAACACC
>NW_014012719.1:0-1184 GCF_000611645.1 Monoraphidium neglectum
GCCGCCGGCGCTGCGCGCGGGCGAGCGCGCCGCCGGAGGCCCAGGCGGCGGGTCGGGCTGCTGCGCGCTGTCTGCAATGCTCTGAGAGCTCTCCACGTTCCTGATCAGGCCAGGCGGCAGGGGCTCGCCGCTGTACGCATTGCACCCGAGGTGGTACTTGTAGGTGGGGGCGAATGTGATGGGGCCCTCGCGCCAGCCCTGGGGTGCATGTTAACGCGGGGGGCCGCCGGGCGCAGCCCGCGGGAGCGGGGGTCGGTGCGGCCGCCGGGCTTGCCAGCAGCGGCCAGGGCTGCGAGCGGGCGGCGGCGGCTGACAGGGCCAACCGCAAGGATGCCCGGCAGGCTGTTTAGCTGTCATCCCACCGACCCACCCATCCACACATTCATCCACCCACCCACCCATCCAAGTCAAAACCTCAAAAGCCAGCCCAAGCCGCGGCACCCACCTGGAAGACGCGCCCCGCCCCCATCTCACGCGAGAGCTGGTCTGCTGCCAGCAGGCGCTCGTACTGGCCGGCAGAGATAAGCCGCCGCGCCTCCTCATCAGGCATGGCCACGCTGGCGGGAGGGAGGGCAGGGCGGGGCACGGCGGGGGTTACATCGCTGACAGCGTAGGCAGGGTGGGGGAGAAGCTGACGGGAAGGCGCACGCAGGGGCGCAGGCGGGGGACGCCCTGTGCAGCAGCATGCGCCAGGTATCTGCCGAGATGGGGGCAAGGCTTTCGTACCTTGGCTGCAGGTAGCCGCGGCGTATGCTCCCTGCCATCCCTTGAGACCACCCAGCTTTCATGAAAGATATATTAACCGCTCACCGGTAGTTGAGGTCACCCAGCCAGATCACGTTCGAGTGGTCGGTGACGACCGACATGTCACCCCAGTGACCCGGGGGGCCCACGCCTTGAGAGGGGCGGGGGAAAACGGAAGGCCGGCCGGCCGCGTGAGGACAGGATGGGGGGGGGCGAGTGCTCAGCCAATCAGTGACCAGCATGCGCTAGGTCGCTCCTCTAGCACTTGTTGGAGCGCTCAGCTTGCCTGCCGGGGTTACCGCAGGGGTCTTGCGCGAGGCCCGCGGGTCTTGGGGGTGCTGCACCGCCCGCAGCCGTGGCCCCTCAGCCAACGTCCGCCCACGCCACCCCTTCACGCGCCACTCGACGACCCCCCAGCGCACACAGCTGCCCTGCTCGCC
>NW_014012719.1:1782-13800 GCF_000611645.1 Monoraphidium neglectum
CCCCGCCCGTCCCGCCGGCCCCGCAGGGCCCCAACCGCCCCCTCCACCCACCCGTCACCCCCAGGGCCGCCGCCTGCGCGTCTGTGGGGAACACGCAGCGCCGCAGTATCTCCGCCGCGTCCGCGTTGCGCCGCAGCTCGTCGCCCTCCTGGTCGCCCGACGCCAGGTGGCTGCAGACGACGCACACGGGGGCGTCGTGCACGCGGAAGCGCGCCGCCACGGCGCCTGCGGGTGCAAGGCGCGGCGCGGCGCGGCGGGCGTCACGGGGTTGTGCGAGCGCAGGCGCCTGTGTTCGAGCGCCGGTTTCAGCAGCAAAGCTGGGACGACGCATTCTGACCATCAGAGCTGGGATGCTTTGTCACGCTCGCGCGAACTTTCGCCGCCGCCGCTTTGCACAAGGACGGGGCCCAACTGGTGCTGTCCCGTAAAAAAGGAATATGCAAGTGGAGCAGCACGCTCACGCCCACTCCCCCAGTAAACTCCCCCTGCTCACCCTTGTTTCCGACGTATCCCCCCCAGCCCGTCGCCGCGCTGGTCGTCTGCACGCCGCGCACGTGGCGCGCGAGGCGCTTGCGCACCCACACCGACAGGTAGAGCCCCACCATCTGCTTCGCGGCCACCTGGTTTGGGTGGGGACCCGGGAGGGCGTTTCACGGTGAGCGGCGTGAGGGCGTGCGGCGTGATTCAATGGTGACGTCATGCGGTGCAGTGCGCTGCGGCGTGGGGGAGTGCGGGGCGTAGGGTCTGGAGGCTACTCATCATCTATCAGCCATCAGCTGGGTCATGCCAGAGCCTGCCTGGGCAGCGGCATTTCAGGGGGGCGTTTCGGCCGCCAGCGCTTGCACAGCAGCCCGGCTCCACTGCTGCGTAGCCTTGAGAGGCCAACCCCTGAGCTCCTTGTGGCAATGGTCGCCCAGAAACAAGCCCACCAAATCGCCCAACAAGCAAGCAAGCAAGCAAACCAACAACGTAACAAAACAGCAGTCAACAAATAGTCCAGAAACTTGCTGTTTTGCCAGGGTTGCTGCAGGTGTAACACTCCACCACCAAGCTTGCAATAAAAACGCGCAATTCTGCCACTCGCCTGCACAAACACGTCCTCAGAGTCCCCCGACTCCAGCGCCGCGTGCAGCCGCGCCTGCTGCTGCTGCTGCTCCGCCGCCACATCCAGCCCCGCCGCGACGCCGCCGCTGTGCTGGGGCGTCCCGCCCCCGCCCACGCCGCCGACAGAGCCGCGGTGCGCCGGCGTGGCGGTGCCGTCCGCGCCCACCCAGAGCTTGTCCATGGCCGTCACGATGGCGGTGGCCGCCTGGTTGCTGATCACGCTGTAGGCGTACGCGGCCTGGCGGGGGGCCAAACGATGACGACATGTTTGGAAATTTGTGTGCCTCCGCAAGGCGGAAAATAATGGTGTGATGGGCCTGCAGCTGCCAACGTGAAGGCGTGTGAGTCGGAGCCCGCGCAAAGGTGCAGGCGCCGGAGGGAGGACACACAGGAGCTGCCCGTGGACACGTTGGATTGGCAGGGGCGGGCCTCTGCGGCACACGGGTGGAGCGTAGCTGCAGCGCACGCCAGCACGGGCTCACCTGCGACCCCAGCCGCTCCATGCTATTATAGGGGTTTGCCAGGCTGCTGCCGTAGGTGCGCCCATAGTTGCGAGCCGCCCTGCAGTGCGCGAGGACGAGCGCGCACCGCCGCTCAGCCGACATACGAGCGACGCCGCTCCCTGCACCGCAGCAAGCCACCACATCGTCACTCCAAACCGCCCCTCCGTCGCACCCGCCGCGCAGCGGCCCTGGGCTCCGCAAGGAGATCTCCGCCGCCGCCGTCCTCACCACTCCTCGCCGTTGAGTGTTGCGGCCAGCGCTAGGTCCCAGGCGTCTGCGCCCTCGCTGGTGGGCCCCAGCAGCGCGTTGCCCGCGTTCAGAGGGACCACCTCCTGGAAGCCGACAGCGATTATGTCGGGGCCGGCACCCGCGCGCGCCCCACCGTCCGTGACCTGCGTGTGTGTGCACGCGGCCGGCGATGGTGAAAGCAAGACCTCTCTTCGCCCGCGCCAGAGGGCGCTCGCTTCCGCCAAAACCTGCAGCAAGCAGCAGAGCCGCGGCCGCTGCAGCTGCCAGGTCAGCAGGCGGGCGCATGCCCATGCCCCGCACCTTTGGCCAGCTGTCCCTCCACTGGCCGACCCATTCGTGGAGCTTCGTGCCCGGCGGCGGCCGCTTGCCCGCTACATTGTACGTCCCCGCCAGCAGACGCACGTCGCGCGTCTCTGTGTATTCAGAGGCGGCGTGCACGAAGAACTGACGGCGCACATGCTTGGAGCGCACGCTGCGGAGAAGCTGCTCCAAAACTGGGTCCGGCTGCTGCTTGGCCTGCTGACCGGGGCCGGCGCGGGCTGTTTGGGCGCGTGATGGTGGGATGTATGGGGGCAGGGGAGCGACGAGGCATCCGGGTGAGTGGGGAGCGGTCGCTGCGTCCGCAAGTCATTGTGGCTGGGGCCGCAGGGCTGGGAGTGGGGCTGCCGCCTGTGGTGCAGGCGAATGCCGCGCGTGCGGCACGCTGCTGGGCTGGCATGAGTCCTGCTTGGCGCACCTGCAGGTATCCCGCCGCCCTGCTGCTGCGCAGGTGCATCGCCCTTGGCCTGCTGCTGCGCGTCACGTCACAACGAAGCCCAGGTGCCAAGGAAGGCGGAAGCAGCAGGTGCGTCGGGTTGGGCGCCATGAGCGCAGCGCGCAGCAGCTGGTACCGCTTCAGGTTTCGCCGCACCCTTCGCCTGCATGGTGCCTGGATGCGAGTCCTCAATGATTGCTTACCACTAAGTTCGCCGCCTTGGATAGCAGCTGCGCGCCTAGCTGCTTCATATTACCGAGTTGACGGTTTGGTGCTGCAGATCGTTGGCGTGTCCCTGCGACCCGACCCTTCGTATTCAAAGCTAATGAAAATACATCAATATGACATTGCGATGACGCTGATGTCACGTCGGCTGATCAGGGCTGGCGCGGCATGGGACGTCAGCATGTACATTTGAAGCGCAATAGGTTACATATAGTAATCCACAACATACATCCTCGATTGCGGTCACTGCTGCGAGCGTCATGGCTCATCCTGTAGCCGCATCCCTGCCCTCGCCGCCGAGTCAACACCCTGGGCCTCAGGCCCCCAAGGTCAACAAGCATGCAGCCTGATGCGAACCATTCAGACCTGCATTATCATCTGATTATAGAGACACAAGTAATACCATTGTGCATGTGCCATGCGTTATGTCTGCTGTGTTATGCTTGACTACACTGTCACGTGAGCTGAGTCATGAGAGGAGGCACCTCCGCCCCTTTGAATTGTGTATGAAAGTGCTTTTTATGTCACCGGCACCCTTTGATTGCTTCTAATCTGGTGACTGTCGCATATGACACCGCTTGCAGGAACGCTCAATTCGTTGGTTCCCCTCGCCAGACATACGCCGGGAGCAGCTTCAACTTTCCTTCCCAGAGCCGCAGCAGCCATGAAGCACCTCCAACTCACAGCTTAGCAGGCCACACTCAAGCCTTGCTGATTCGTTGTGGGCCCCCAGCAAGTTATGCAAAAGGAGCGGTCTGCCTCGGCTGCGTAACAAATTGCCCGCTTTGGTGCTGTTTCGACAACCAGTTGAACACCCTAGCATAAGGATCAAACGCACCGCTTGGCAGCCGAACAATTAGAAACGTTACATTACAAGGTGCAGGGCGTGAAGCAAGCCGAAACATGCGAACGTGGGTTGTCCCCTGCTAAGTTGCAGCATCCTGGTAGCCGGGACGTGAGTCCGCAGCCAGAGCCAGGGCCCACCGCGTGGAGGTGTGCTGCTCGGGCCCCAAAATCAGCGCGGCCTGCACACAACGACATGAATGACGTTGTGTGCGGCACAGCCCAACCCCCTGGCGCTGGCCAAGGTAGCGTGTGGCCACCACCATGGGTGATGCCACTGGAGACTTGCCCAGGTGCTTCCCCCCGAAGGGGTGCTCCTGTAAGCAAAGCCTCCCGCTTGGGGCCACCCCATACGGGGCCCCCGAATCCGGGCTGCCAGGTCACCGCTGATGCGCACCGCTGGGGCTGGGAGCGCACCCCCAAGCCGAGCAGCGGGCGCACGACCTGGAGATGCAGCAGAGCGCCTGCGAGAGGGGTGCAAGGCAGCGCGGCGCAGGTGCAGGGGCCCACACATGCATGCAGTGCAGTTTATACCCCATCATGTACATACACGTCCTTTGCATGCCCCGGCCTCCCTGCGTCAAGCCCTTGAAAACAGCAAGGCGAACGAAAGTGAAGGAAAGAGGAGAAGTACAAGGTATCAATGTTAATCATTGTTACCTTTCATCGGCTACAATCAAAACATACGGTAAATGCTTGTGTGGATGCGCGCTATTTGACCCCAGGGAGCGACCCAGCAAGCGACCTGCGTGCACGCACGCTGTTACGATTGCAAGGACCAGTCCAGGCGCTCAAAGCTGTGAATAACGAGAACTTTATCAGCGAGAATCGATTTATGCAGGTCCTCATGAGACGGAGCTGCCCGCAGTTTTGACCATGATGTTGACCGCGCACGCCACGGCCATGCGTACACCAAGCAGGCGCCTCGCGGGCTGAACACTTGGCTCGTGGGATCGCACCCAGTGCTGAGCAACCGAGCGGCACATCTTGCACTGACGTAATCCATTAACAGTTATTGTTTATCACCAGTAAAGGTGTACGATCGGGGGACATTCCGTGCTACCATCCATCAGTAAATCCACCTGATCTTGATCCCCCTCCTGCCGCGCCCTCCGCACCATCGCCAGGCCCAGCCACCTGCCCATCAATTACCGTCAAGTCCCCTCCCCCCAAGGCGCACACCTCACGCGCACGGTCCAGGCCGCCGAAGCCCTCTCAGACCCTGCAAGCCACATTGGATCGAAGCCTGTTTCCACCCTTCGCCTGCCCCCATGCGTCCCACCGCCAGCACTTTGTCATTCTGGCCCCATCACCCCCAGTCGGCGGAAGCTGTTGCGGTGTCCAAATGTGCTGAACATGGAGTCAAATTACAAGGGATATGCACAGGTGTTTCACAAGGTTATGTCATAGGCACACTAAGAAGGGGTCATGACGCTCGAACAAACACCCGTGAAGTGCATTGTCACAGTTTGCTTGGTGTTGCGCTCTCCATGTTCCAAGGCAGCAATCCCAACAACATAATGGTGGATTTGCAAGTGGCACTTTTTCATCAATGGGGTTTACAAAATACTCGACAGCCAGTGGTTTGGCCCTGCAGGCCCTGCCCAACGCAACTAAGCGCTCCACACAACCTATTTTGATGATTGTGCCCCCCATCATCCCCTGCGCGCCCTGTCGCTGGCATTGGCTCTCGCGCCCCCCCCCCCCACCAGCTTGACATTCCTTATGCGCCGGCATGTTAGTCACACCCGTCCTTCTTGCCCTCGCTGCACATCAGCAGCTCCCGCCGTGTCACCACGCCTGCCAGCCGCGTCCCCCGCCGCTGCGTAACGAGCACTCCGTGCACGCCTATGCTCCGCATAAGCTCGTGAGCGTGCTCCAGCGGCGCCGAGGGCGGCAGCTCGAAGGGGCAATCCTGGAATAGCAGTGACAGGTCTAGCCGCTGCGCCAGCAGGGCCCGTGCAGACTCCACCACCTCAGCGGCTTGCGCTGCAGCGGAGGCAGCGGTGGCGGCCGCCGCTGGCGAGGCCGATCTTGCAGGTTGCAAAGGATGCTGCTGATCCTCCTTCTTCTCCTCCTCCTTGTGATCCTGTTGTTCTTGCAGCTGCTTCTGCTCTTTCTCCCGCTTTTGCTGCTGCCCCTGCTGCTGTTGCTCTGCCTCCTCATGCTGCTGTTGTTGCTGCTGCATATTCTCCTCATCCTGCTGCTGCTGCTGCTGCTGCTGCTGCTGCTGCTGCTGCTGCTGCTGCTGCTGCTGCTGCTGCGCTGCTCGGCTGCAATCAGGCTGGCCGTTCTCTTGCACCGCCCTCGCCCCGCGGCGCCCTCGCACAAGGCGCTCATGCCAACCCCTGCGCACCAGGCCCTCCTCTCGGTCAAACCCTTGCTCCTGCACCCCGTGTGCCTGTTCAATGGGGCTGCCACTGCGTGCTACTGGCTGCAGTGCAGCGCCCAGGAAGCGGTCAAGAACCGCGCGCTCCTGCGCCTCTGCAGACTCCCGCGTCAGGTTGGGCGGCCCCTGCGCCAGCAGACTGAGCAGCGCGGCCCGCGTCGCGTGCCCGAGCGTCTCGAGCGCCGACGCGGGCGCAACCTCGAGCGCGACGGCAGCGGCGGAGTCGGTGCCACTGCCTCTGCCGGCTCCGCTGCTGACATCGTCTTCTGCTGCCACCATGCCGTCTGGTGCGTTGCCTCTTCCGCCGCTGCCGTCGGCCACGCTGCCTCCTGGGCTACCCTTGCCACCTGCCGGCGGCGTCAGCAAGAGACGCAGCAGCGCGGGGTGCTGCAGGCACGACAGCAGCTGCCAGCGGTACACCACCCCCAGCAGCTCGGCGCCGCCCTCCGCCGTCACCAGCACCTCCCCGGACTCCTCCTCGTCCTGCAATCCTGCCGCTCCTGACGCTGCAAACCCCTTGTATTCCCTGGCCACTCCACCCCGCTCCTGGGTCTGCGCCGGCTTGACTGCTGCTCCTGATCGGCCGTTGCTGAGGCTGCCGCCTAGACTGCTGCTGCCGTCATCCTCCTTGCGTGGTGACGAGGACGGCGGCACTACAACGGGGATGAGGCCGTCCTGGTGGCGGCCGAGGAAGTCGAGCAGCTGCCCCAACCTCGGCCGCGGCGGCAGCGCTGCCAGCGGCTGCATGGCGTCTCCCATCTGCCGTGGCGTAAGAGTGCGGCGGACGCGACACAATGGGTGTCAAGAGCCTCTGCAAATTGGCTTGCGAGGCAGCTGGGGAGAGCTGATACAAAATTCACTGCTAGCTGCGTTGACCAACCGTGCGTGGTGTGTGTGCCCTCCTTGCAGCCCAAAGGAACACCTGGGGCAGGCGGCCGAGCCGCCCCAAAGGCTTCCATTGGACCGCCAGGCTCCCCCAGGGCCCCCCCCCTCCACCTTGGACCGCAGCAGCTCCACCAGCTCCCTGGGTGGTATGAGCGCCTTGTCCTCCAGGACTGGCAGGTGGGCCTGCTGCACCTGGAAGTCGTACACACACCTTCAAAAGTGGGGTGCGGGTGGGCAGCAGCCTATATGAGATCATGAATGCTGCCGTGCATACATGGAGGTGATTGCACTGAACCGATGCGTGGCTGAGAGCAGTGAAGGCGTGGCTGCAACGTCGCTGCGACGGCCCCGCCCAGCGTTGGCCCGATGACGGCGGCTTTCGTGCGGCGCAGCAGAGCAGGGTTCAGGGCAAGCGCAAGGCGGGCGCTGGGCGCATCGCATATGGCATGAGTGATCACTTGGTGAGGGCGTCCGCCACGAGCTTGCTGACCACTGTGGCCAGAATGATGGGCACCAGGGCTGGGGCGCTGCCGGTGGTCTCCGTTACGATGAGCACAGTCTGCGGATGTTTGAGCAAGCGGCAGCCGCGGGCGATTGGGTGAGGTGCAGCGCGTATTTTTGAAAACATTCCATGCACGTATCACCGTTGACGAAGGCAGGCTGGATCTGGCGGCACAGTCACGCTGGTGGCGCCCGCTCGCAGGTATCAGGAACAGCAAAAGGCCAAAAGATGGTCTAAGAGACAAGAGGAAAGGGGGGTGAATTGTTAAGCGTCGCGCGCAGCTGCTGCTGGTGCTGTAATATCCCCTCCTACCGAGAGCAGAAGGCGCGTGTTGCCCGCCAGCAACCCCGCCGCTCCAACCGCCGCCCAGGTTGGCAGCGACACCTGCATGCTCGCGTGTGTGCAAGTGGGCGAGTTGAGGGGAGAGGAGGGCCAGCACAGAGCAAATGTGCGTAGCGCGGGAGTGATTGCTGATCGGCAGTATGGGCTCAGTTGGCACGCTTCCGGCGCCGAGCACTGAGCAGCAAAGCAGGAGCCAAAGCATGCAGACACCCCTGCAGCAGTTTGCACGGCACCTTTCAAGCTAACGTGCCCACTGCATTGAAATATTGAATGCCAACCATCACAAATACACACACACACACACATACACACACACACACAAACACAAACACACAAACACACGCGCGCACACACGCACACACAAATATCCGCACGCACACACACATGCACGCACATGTGCAAGCATTCTCACTTGTAGCTGCAGGCCAGCAGCGAGGAGGACCGCCTGGACGCCGTGACCCGCGAGCCGCCCGACAGCTGCGCCGATCGCCATGGTGGGGATGAATATGCCTGGCTCAAATTGGGCAGTGAAGTGGGCGAAGGGTAACATTTAAGCAAGCGTGGGTGGGGGAGCGAGCGGCGCATGCAAACGGAGTCTATTGAGGGGCGATCCGTGCTTGTACCATGCTCGCGCGTGGACGCAGCCAAGGCGTCCTGTGGGCGTGCGGCTGCTGGCGCAAACGTGCGAGCCCCGCAGCCGCCCCTCCACAGCACCAGTCTGCCAGACACTCAGGCAGGCAGGCAGGCAGGCAGGCAGGCAGGCAGGCAGGCAGGCAGGCAGGCACTCAGTCAGCGTACGCCGCCCGAGACGCACCTGTTGGCGCTGCGATGCCGTAGGTCAGCAGGAGGCCTGTGAACGCGCAGGCCACGAACAGCCCCAGGGTCGAGTATGTGAACACAAAGTTCTCACTGGGCACCACTGCCAGGCCGCCGCCGTCCCCCGCGACCGCGGCCGCGGGCTGGACGCTCATCAGCGCGCGCACTGCGCGGCGGATGGGCAAGGGTGGGGGATGGTGGCAGAGGCGAGATTGGGGCCCCGATCTCCGCATCATAACGGGGGGGGGGTGCAGAGGCTTGTGATGACTGACGGATTGTTGGGTAGTGGGCCGCCTGGCGACGTGGTGTGGGCCGAGCATACACAGCAGCACTGCGGGCGCCATGCACATGGGCTCATGCAAGCCGCGTGGCCGATGCGTGCAGCGTGTCGCGCGCGCGCCGCCACACCTCTGACGCAACCCCACCCACGACATGTGTGCCACCCGTGTGAATCATGTGCGGGCTTCACCTGCGCCCTCGATGGGCATCGCAAACAGCTGCGCCCACGACGCGTACGTGCCTGGCTCCCTGCACCAGAGCCGCGGCCAGAGGCTGCCGGGGCCGTTGAAGTAGTCACGGGTGAAGTGGTGGCCGTTGGCGGCCGTCACGGCGGCGGCGGACGGGGGGATGGGGATGCAGGGGGAGGCGTAGCAGACCGTGAACCACACCTGGGTGCGGCGGCAGTCGTGGATAATGCGGCCGGAGGCGAGTTTGGCGGGGCCGACGGTGACGTGGGCAGTAGGTGGGTGGCGAATGGGCGTGTCGGGCAGGGTCAAAGGCCACCCTCCATCGGTCGCCCAGCCACCACCTGCTCTGCCAGAGCGCCACGCACGCGTGAGCCGTCCCGGCCCTGTCGCAAGCGTGGCCCCTCCGCGCATGCCCCGCCCCCCACGCGCCGCTGCCGACAAGAGCGAACGCCGGTCGGTCACGGGGCCCACCGTTGCGGTGACCGCCGCGCACACGGCCACCTCCAGATTCCTCAGGCCAGGCCGGCTCTCGGGGATCCAGGACGCCCGCCACTTGAGGATTGCGATGCAAGCGGAAGTCCAGAGGGCGCCCAGCAGGCCGATGGCGCCGCCCAGCAGGGCCATGAGCGGGACCTGCGGGCCGCAGCGGCCAGGGGGCGGTGTGTGACAGTGGCCAAGGACCAGGTGGCGCCAAAGTGTCAAGTGCGCAAAGGAAAAGGCAGCTGGGCGTGAGGCCGGACATCCCTTTTGGGAGTTGTAAGAGGTATGTGCGGCATCAAACACACAGGAAGCCGGGGACACGCAGGATGCGTGCCGTGTGCGCCGGAAACGCCGGCGTATGGCGGCGTCAGGGTCGCAGTGGCACCAGGGCTGCGGCAGCGACCCGCACACCTCCCAGGAGTGGTACCTGAAATTGGGAGCCGCGGCCCAGGGGGGGAGAGAGGGACCTTGGCCGCGCTCAGCATGAGGTTGAGTCACACGCATGCCTGCATGCGAGCAGCAGGCGCAACCGTGCAGCGCGCCGTCCCACCGCCGTCCGCCGGCCTCGCCGGCGGTCGGTCCAGTTGGCGCCGACTGCAGGCGAGAGGGACTGCCGCTGCTGACGAGCACTGCGGAGTGCTTTGCTTGCTGCAACCCCAGGTTTCGAAGTTGTGGTCTGGTTGTGTTGCGCCGTGGTTGCGACCCCCCTCCCTCTCACCAGAAGATGCTGGAGACTTCAGAGGGGCCCCGGAAGGAAAGGTTGTTCAGCAGCGTGATCTGGGAGTCCACCAGCAGGCTCTGGCCCTGCGCCGCCACCCCCAGCAGCTGCATCATCCAGATGGCCGCGCCCGCGGCAAACACGGCCTGCGCGAGGGCGGATGGATGAGGGGGAGGCGCGTCCAAGGATGGGTGTGCAACGTATGGCCTGCGATGGCCTCGGCGTAAATGATGACTGTGATCAAGCAGCCTTCTCTGCTGTGACATACAGCCACATGTGCACAGCCTTATTCGCACAGCCACATACGCACAGCCACGTACGCATAGCCACACAAGTCCACCCACACGCGCCACAGCCACAGACAACAGCCACATGCAGTCACGTAGAGCCACGTGCTGCGGGCGACTCCCAGCAGCCAGTAAGGCAGCTTCAACTGCACTTATCAGTGCACTGTGTGCCATCACACATGCCGCGCCATTTTTGCAATTGCGATCGCCCGGATGCACGTCCCCCCAACCTTCCAAAGCATGGCAACCGAATACACAGTGTTGCCCTCCTCCGCCGCATAGGCCATGCCCGCCACAGGCGCGTTGAACGCCACGGCCACGCCGCCCGACGTCCCCACAGACGCGTAGTCGCTTGCCTCCCGGGGCTCCACCACTGCCAGCGCCCGCAGCGCGGCGCGCAGCCAGCCGCGCAGCCAGCGGCGGGGGCCACGCACGGGGGCCGGCTTGCCGGGTTTGGTTTTCTCGTGCCGGAAGCGTCGGACGGCCCACCTGTGCAGGCGTTGAGAGGGACGCGGAACAAACCATTGCGTAACACGCCGAACCGGATGCAACGCAAACCCCTAAGCTGCATGCGTGGCGGCGGCCCCGGTGCATGCGACCGCCGGTGCTGCTGACATTGCAGAAGCCCAGGAGCGAATTGAAAGGCGCAAATCACCTGCGTATGCAGGCGTCTGCACTGCATCCGACGAGGTAACTGATAATGCCACCGCACTGTGAGGATCGGGACAGACGGCAACCGCAAGGTCGAGGGGCCCAGGGATCAAGTTATTTGGTCTGGACCGAGCTGAACCGAGTGGCAGAACAGCATGAGGTGAGGCGAAACAATGGCGGCCGTGCTGCCAATTGAGAGGAGCGCAGCGCCTGCAGGGGCCTCGTGACCGCTCGCAAGACCCCCAGGACGCGGTCCCCCTCGCGGCCGGCCGCCGCACCTGGATGTATGGCCCCTCCTTGCCCGCCACCAGGCCGGCCGCAATGGCCAGGGCGACGCCGACGGCCTTGACGGCCAGGGTGGAGGGCGCGACGCAGCGCGGTACGTCGACGCCGTTTATCCACGAGCGCATGGCGGGAATGCCGCTGCCGGCAGCCATCGGGGACAGGCGCGAGATGAGGAGGCCTGCAGTGGCAGCGGGGGGAGGCGCATGCGTGGGCATGCATGTGTGTGTGTGCGTGCACGAGAGTAGGCGGGTGCATACATGTGTGTACGTGTGTGCGCGCGCGCATGCATCATGTGTGTTGCATATGCCATCGTGTGTCTTCTCTGCTGCAGGAGACACCAAGAGCTGTGCAAGTACTTCCAGTGAGGCAGGCGGGCATAAACTGGAGGCCTGCCTGCCGAGGGGCCCCGCAGCCCGTGGGAACTTACCGGCGAGAGCCGCATAGGCGGTTGAGATTCCTGTGTAGGCCAGCCACGGCAGGAAGTAGCCGCCTGCGAGGGGCCGGGAGCGGCGCAAGGG